>NW_005871170.1:1865704-1922388 GCF_000147115.1 Myotis lucifugus | reverse complement strand
GGGAGGGGGGGGTGTTTCCCTCCAGCCCGGGCCCTGTTCCCTTTTCCACAGTTCTGGGAGAGCCCTCCAGGGGGCAAGAGAGGTGGCCCCGGCAAATCAAGGGGGAAGGCAAATGCCCCCCATTCACAACTTCTGGTGGCTTGCTTACTTCCAAGCAAGCTCAAGCCTCCCCTGCACCTCGGGCCGGGCCCTGCTTTGACTTGAGCCTCAGTCAAATGGGGGGGGTGCAGGAGGACCCGAGGCCCCCGGTGGGGCTGAGGGGACTCCAGCAGCATGCACGTGGAGCGGCTAGCCCCGGCTGATGAATGGAGCATACTCTTAACGACATGAGTTATTAACTTCCAATTTGTTAGACACCACAGTTGGGCTTCAGCTTCAGGGGAGGGAGGAAGAGAGGGATGGGAAGCTTGTTGGAGGAGTCTTGGAGAGCTGTCAGTCAGTAGGGGTGCAAGAGGACCCGAGGCCCCCGGCGGGGCTGAGGGGACTCCAGTGGCAGGCGCCAGGCCTGCCCCCCACCCCCGTGAGTGCCGCCATCTTGTGTGGGCATGACGGTCAATCTGTATATTACCTCTTTATTATATAAGATATAAAAGGCCAAGTTGACTCACGCATGCATGATACATATAAAGCTCTTGCTGGCACCAATCGCACGTGTGTGTTTTGATCTGTCATTGTCGATCATGAATTTGGTTGACACTTCTAGTATAGAGAAAGGGCGAATAGCGATATTAAAATATTTATTCTAATTAATTTGCTTTCTGTGTGCACGGATTCGTATACTGGGCCACTAGTTACGTTATAACATTGATGAAGAAAAAAATAACGATTCCCAGCAGAGGCCACTGTCCCTGTGGAGTGTGAATATTCTTCCCATGTCTATGTGGGTTTTCTCAGGTGCTCCAGTTTCCTCCCACATCCCAAACATGCACAGTTAGGTGAATTGGCATGTCCACATGGTTCTGTGGGTGTGGGTGTGGGTGTGGGTGTGGGTGTGGGTGTGGGTGGGAGTGGCCCTGCAGTGAGAAATGGGGGTGGGGGTGGGGTGGGCATCTTACACTCTGAGCTGCTGGGAGAGGCTCTGCCCAGCAAGACCCTGAACTGGAATAAGCAGGTTGGAAAATCTTTATCTGACTTGTTTTTATTAACCCGTCTTAAAGCTCATATTTAGTTCAGTGTCTAATATTAGAAGTGTTTTAGGTCTCTACTAAAAGTTTGGCGATGTTTTTGTGACCAGAATTATGCCCAGGAACCTAACTCTTGTTTCTATCAATTAGCCTAGGGTAGAATTGGTTTTGTTATATATTGTTTCACTTAAGGTGTGGTTTCCAAGAACCTATCCATGGTGTTAAGTGAGGACTTACTGTATATTAATACTCACTGCCCTCAAATAATAATTATATTACTAATATTTATTGCACACTTACAATGCCCCAGTCACTCTTCAGATCGGTTTATATCATTGAATCCTTACAGTGACTCTAGAAGACAGGTTTCATTGATACTTTACATGAGAGACAACTAAGACACAGAGACCTGAAGGTGCATAGGTAGTAGGCTGCCTGGTGCAGACTCCAGTGCGTTCTGCAGGCTGTCATATCACGCACACTCTGCTCTAATGAGTGCTACCCCAACACTGGCTCAGAGACCACATGCCTGTACACTCTTTGCTGTCAGTGTACAACAAAATTATTTGACATTTCCAAAACATCAATTTATGGTGTGTTTTTTAGAAATTCACTTCAGTCGTGTTTCAGAAATGTCAGTCCATAATGAATTGGAGGGAAAACTGGTTACTCAAGAAGCACTGCTCTAAATAGAGTGCCTTTTTTTGCTGTTAGGTGCTTTTAAATTCATAATTTTATTCAGTTCTCACAGAAACCCTCCAGAGGGTGTGTTGCTAGTCCTGTGTTTTAGGTTGAGAAACTAAAGATCAGAGAAGGTATATATGTGGTGGATTTGGAATTCAAAGCCTGCTTTTTATTCTGTAACACATAGAAACATATTCTTCTGTCCCTGGTAACATTCATATTGGAACATTTAATTACCTATTTAAATTTGTTAAAACCTTTCAAGACATTTTTTCTTTTTGCCAGTTATCTTTATAAATGAGAAGTTAGATTGAATAAGTAAATTTTTTAATAAAAAATTATCTCATTAAACCTAAAAGGAAAGATACAACATAGTCATTTATTACTTCTTTGTTAAGACATTATTTTTATGACTTCTTAGAGATGGTTTTTAACTTTATATGTTTATTGGCTACCGTAGTTCCACCTATTAGCAAGTATTTCTTAGAATGGGAAATTCAGATGTTTTTGCTGCAGCTTCTAATTGTAATGGCAGACTGTGATTTAGCAGTCCCTCAGTGTCCTCATCTGCAAAATAAAAAGTGAGCTCAACTATTTTAATTCCAGTCTAACTAAAAAATGCTGGTATTTTCCTTTGCTTAGCCTTTCCTTTTCTATTTTCCAGTTATCTCTGTCTTCCAGAAATCCTTACCTTGCTCTGTTACAACTGCACTTCATTCCTCCTTGTGGCCCATTTTCTCTAAAGTATGACCCTGCTGCCTGTCCCACCTTCTCCACTTTCCATCCTTTCTTGGTCAGCTGTAATCTAGTTTCTGCTTACTCTCCTTCATCATGACTACTATTAAATTCCTAATAGTGGACTCCAGGCAGTCTTCCTTTTTTTTTTTTTTCTTACGTTGGCCAACCCCCATTTCTCCTTGAATCAGTTTCAGTCTTTCCCTTCCTCCCTCCTTCCTTCCCTCCTTTCCCACCCTCTCCCCTCACATACAGATATCTGATCTATCTGGCTGTTGAATGAGAAGTCTCCATCTGTGCGTTCTTCAAGCCCAGTCCTCACCTTTCCCACTTACTCTTCCTGCTCTCCTTTTTATCTTAGTAAAAGACCCCGTTACCCATCTAACCAAATCAGAAGCAGTTTTTTGGACTGACTTCTCACCTTCACCCACCCAATCCAATATGCCACCAGGTTCCATGAATTTGATCTACCAAGGGATCAGGTCTGCCTCCTCATCCTCACTGTCTCTGCCTCGTTGAGAAGGTTCTCTTGAATTCTATCTAAATCCCTTCCCTAACTGTAGGCTCATTCCCTTCAATCCACCCTTCAGTGCCAGAAATGTTCTTTTTAAAATACAAACCTTGTATTTCTTTGATCAGATTCTTCCCTAGCTCCCCAGTACCTTCAGTACATGAAACAATAACAACAGCAGTTATACCATCTACCTCCCCTTATTTGTACCAGCTGGCAGGAACTGTGTAAAGTACCTTACCTAACTTCCTTACAGTCTATCTCCATGGTGGTACTTACCACACTGCTCTGTGTTTCTGTATATGTCTCCCTCCAGAGACTCACCCTCCCCCATGTAACTTCATGAGTCTTTTCATGTGTGTATCTTCAGCACCTATTACAGCGCCTAAAACATAAACCCATTCCATCTTTGTTGAATGAAGGATTTCTGTTGTTGTCATAGGACATGCAGATTTCAGGATCCTCTGGTAGAAAAGCTCATGGGAAAGACCCAAAGACTGCTGACTTGGGCAGAGATTAGTCCTAGGTCAAGGGAGCCAGGGCCCTGTTACCCAGCACCGCCCCCTCTTTCCAGTCCTTAGGCTGTATTAGCACCCGACAGCAGCAGGACTGGGGGACCCGCAACAATGACTATCCCTGTGGCTTGGTTCAGTGCATACAGCCAGCCTCACACCTACATGCACCATGTTTTAGCACAATGATTGTATTGTGTAGAAAATAGCCTTGGAAAGTCAGCTTCCTTTCTAGCTCTAGTTTGTCTAATTCTTCACCTCTGACCATCCTTACTGAAAGACAGGGATTTCATTGTTACTGTTGTAAGATAGCTGTTCTTCCAAGCTATTTTCTCTTTCCTAAATGATCGACCTTCACACAGCATGCTATCCTATATTTAGCAGCAAAAACTGTTCTTTTTAATTCCCTTTCTTGGGTGTTTAATTTAAAAAATATAAAATTTAATTTAATCCCTCTATTTCTGAGATGTTTTAAAGGTGTAAACTAAGGTTATGAACACTTTTAGGTCGGGGTTACCAAGAGGAATTTGACATTTATATGAATAAGAATAATACCAAGAGTTACAAAAGCTAATATAGAATTGCAAGGGCTATCAAGCTCCGTGCTTGAGGCCATAAATTGATTGCCAGCAGGGGTCAAACAGGAGTCTGCTTTCTCTGAATGCCTCCCTTGGGTAAGCCAGGCAGTCTTCAGTGCACCAGCAGAAAGGGCAGAGTGGTTTCCTCCTTCAGCAAATTGCTGGGATATTTGCCTCTTCAGGGACAGCTAGACATAGAGCCCAAGATTATTTTTCTAGAAACAATATCAAGTCAAGGGATATGCAGACAGGCTCCACACTGTATGTTTCAAGACAGGGTTTTATATTTCTGTGTTTTGCTATAAGAGCTGCTGAGAAAAATGAAGTTGATTCCACACAAAGTAATTTGGTGCTAATTACCTAAAACAAAGTGTTAAAAACCAAAGATGATCTTTAAAAAATATATATGTATATATTGCAATTTTTACTGGTGTTTATTTCATCTTGCCTTAATAAAATGTATTCTTATAAAAATGAAATTACCATATGCTAAGTATTGGAATAAGCTTCTTTATAAGTAATAAAAGTTACATTTAGATATAAAATGTAAGAATTGTGTACTCTTTTGGGAATATTATGATATTGGGTGCTTTTCATACAGATTAACTCTTAGGTCAAGCAAATCTTTAAGGGCCTAAAATTAAATAATGTAAGTGCCTACATTATTTCTTTGTTTCCAGTCATTATACTTTTTGTTACTTACTGTGGTGAGATTTTTCTTTGTGAAGGTAGGAAGTGAACTCTTTCCATTCTGCAGTTCCTCAAAGCATTGAAATGAAGTTATATCCACGTATAAACTGGGTTCTTCTTAGTGGCAAACGGCAGGTTTACCAAGCCCACTTTATTTCATCTCTTTGCTTTGTCATCTGTCACATACATCATGTTGGGTGTTTTTGTTGTTGTTGTTGTTTTTAACAAATTGGTTTCTGTTGCCTCATCATTGAGTTTTTTCTTTTCTTTCCTATTTTTAAAAGAAACTATTTTTACGGGCGGCCATTTGTTGCAACACTATGAATGTTTTCCCTAATGAGGATCCCAGGTGGTATTCTTTCTATTGCTGTGTCAGGTGCTCAGTGTAGAATTAGAGTTCCTAAAGGAGTTTTGTTTTGCATTTAAAGTAGACTGGAGGCCATATAACATAAATATTAGTGGTTTGGGCTATGATAAGATATATGAAATTTAAATATTACCTTTTTTCTTGAAGCCTTAGAAGTCACTCAGTTATAGCAGCAGCTTGTGGTTCTGCTGTTGTGTCTTGAGCACTGGGTATTACAGGGAGTTCTTTTGTTTTTTATTTTCCTTATGCAGTTAATTTAATGTACATAGGAATCATCATCCATACAGCGGTAGGCAAAACATAACCTATTTAAGTCCATCCTGCAAAATGTTTCATATGCCAGCAGGCCACTAGGAGATGCTAAATAACAGTATGGCCATGTAATTTTCTTGTTTCAACTAGCATTGAGGAAAGAATCTTAAAAGTTGCTTTTAGCTTAATTTTTACCTTTTTTCAAAGTATTGTATTTTTACAGTGGCCATTCGCTCATTTTCTTTTCTTCTTTACCCAATAAATATTTTATATCCAAAGTAAAAATGCTTCTCTAACACCAATATCACAAGTTTTAGAAGCTGTGTGCTAATCTTTCTCTTTTCTTTTCTCCCCCATCTTTTCTTCAAAAGAAAAGAAAGAAAAATTAAGGGATTAAATGTGTGTTTTTTGCCAGTTTAATTAATGTGATCATGAACATATGAAGTTAGAAGGCAGTTTCAAAATCATAGTCTGCCTTTCCTCATTTTCAACCAAAGCCCAGAGAAGTTAATTTTTTAAAAATTTATTTCACATACACTTAATGGCCAGGTCAATCTAGTTTTCCTTGGTACTCCTCAGCTACCATACAAGGCTCATTGTTTCAAAATGTTAGAAATATGTAAGTTGCTTCTCTCAAAATGTCAGAGATAATTATATAAGTTGGTTATATTAGAAATAGCCTTGCCTGGCCAGTGTGGCTCAGCTAGTTGAGTGTCACCCCATGTACCAAGAGGTTGCCAGTTCGATTCTGGGTCAGGGCACATGCCCCGTTGGAGGCTTCATCCCCAGCAGGGGGTGGTACAGGAAGCTCCGATAGATGTTTTGATGTTTCTATCTTTCCCTTGCCCTTCCTCTCTCTGAAATCAGTAAGAACATATTAAGAAATAAGAAGAAATAGCCTCATAGCTTTAACTAGTTTTTGCTGTTTTGACAGAAAAGAACTTTAGCAGATTCACAGACACTATGATGTTAGAAAAAAGGTGAAGAGATTAAGGGGGAAAAAAATCAACCCTCATAGACATACAACAGTATGGTTTAAATGGAGGTGGGGGGCAGGAGAGGGTAAAGGGGGAATAAATGGTGATGAAAAGAGACATGACTTGGGGGTGATGAACACAATACAATATAGAATCGTACACCTTGAACTTATACAGTTTAATTAACCAATGTAACCCCAATAAATGCGATAAATAATTTAAAAAATTTTAAAGCCAATGAGAAAGAATGCTGAAGATGAGTATCTTAAGAATCCAGCCACTTTGGGTAAGATATTCAGATGAGGTGCTGTCATAATTTTCTGCCAAGCAAGAACTTTTGTGTAGGAGTAATCAGACTCAGAATATTGATGACAGAATTTTAATTTAGCCCAGTAATTGAGAGCACAGGTGTAGGGTCAAATAAACCAATTTAAATCCCATCTACTAGTATTTTTGTAATATTGACCAAATTACTTACCCTCTTTGACCTTGGTTTTTCTTTTCTGTAAAGTGAAGATAATAATACCTTTATTTAAAGGTTGTTGTGAGAATTAAATTAGATGGTAGAAATTATGATAGGCTTAGAAAATTGCTTGGTAAGCACTCATTAGATGATTGCTGCTACTTTCAATGCAGAACACAGTCAGTGAAACCTAACAAATAAAAAACAAACAAACTTGGTGCATGATAGGTAGAAACCAATACACAGGCTATCCTATATAATAAAGAGGTGATATGCAAATTGACTATCACACCCTCGCACAAGATGGCTGCCGCCATGTGGTCACCAGATGGCCGGCAGGGGAGGGCAGTTGTGGGTGATCAGGCCTGCAGGGGAGGGCAGTTGGGGGGGGGAACCAGGCTGGCAGGGGAGGGCAGTTAATGGTAACCAGGCTGGCAGGGGAGGGCAGTTGGGGATGACCAGGCTGGCAGGGGAGGGCAGTTGGTGGCAATTGGGCCGGCAGGGGAGCAGTTAGGCATCTATCAGGCTGGCAGTGGTTAGGGGCAATCAGGCAGGCAGGGAGGGGAGCGGTTGGGAGCCAGCAGTCCTGAATTGTGAGAGGGATATCCAACTGCCGGTTTAAACCCTGAGGGGTCCCAGATTGGAGAGGGTACAGGCTGGGATGAGGGACACCCCCAACCCGTGCACAAATTTCATGCACCGGGCCTCTGGTTTAATATAAAATACACCCCCCAAAAAAAATCAGTTTAGGTGAAGAAAAACACATTGTAAATATTTTTCTGTTTTATTTTCTTTCCACAAAATTTTATAAAATGTCCTCTTAGGTTAAAATTATAGTTTACTAGTAGTTGGCAGGACTCATCTAAACGATTGAGCAAACAGAGTGATTATGCATCAGTTACATGTTGATCAAGGTCCACTAATGTTTCTAAGAATGGTGCTATCAACTGGGGTCATCGGGGTTGAAAAAAGACATTTTTTCAGGACCAGAGTTCACATCACCATTCCTAGACATTTTCCTGTATTCACTCCGCACCCTAATTCAACCCCCAGTAGAGCCAGTCCTCTAAACAGTTCAGTCTGCCCTCCTCCTTGTAAACCTTTGCTTTCCTGGAAGACCTCACAGCCCTTGTCACTGGTGGTTAATTTTGTATGAACTCATTCCTCTTGAAGTATTGTTGGTTGATAATGCCAGAAAACTTCTTTTCTAAAAAATTTGCATTTGGCTGGGGTCTTTAATGTCTTAAAGAAAAAGAAGAAATAACAGAGAATCTGTTAGGAGCTCTGAAGGGCCAATATGCAAACTATTTTTGCTCAGGGAGAAATTTCAGCACCGGTTGCCCCTGAGCAGAAGTTGTACGTTTTTATAATGGACCCACCAGGGCACTTTGGAGAAGCTACCAGTCTATGGAATGGCACTCACTCCCAGCAGCGCCTCCCTTTTAGTAGGTTCCCAGGATAGAATTTAGTTGCATTTCAAATCAAATCAGTTCTCTGGCCTTTGGATAGTGGAAAACATTGTCTCGTTTCACTTTTTTGTTTAAGAATAAATACATAAAAATATTGGCTGTAGTTATTCCACAGTTTCAGGTCAGATGTATTTTTGAGCATTATTTACAGGGGCTCAATTATCTTCAATACTGGCATGGCCTGGCTGCTGCCCAGAGTCCTGGGAGATTAATCAGGTTCAGTTAATTCTAAACAATAGAGTGGCGGGAACTCAGGTAAGTGGCGGGTTGACCGCACCCAAACTGTTGATTTAAGTTGTCAAGAGAGCTTGACTCATACTCAGACTTGATACCACTTTGGGTCAGCTGGCTTACCTCTAAACCATTACCCGTACACTGTGTTTCTTTTGTGTGAGGAGGGCACAGGACGGCCCCTCTGGTCATTTCCCACCTCCTCCAACTCACTGCAGCCTCACAGCCTGGCTGGGACCCCTTACTGACTAAGCTCAGGCTTCAGTTCTTTATACCAGGCCTGCCCATCACTGGTTTTCTAGCCACATGCCGGAGGGAGCTGCCAATATGCTGTGTGCTGTATGTAATTTCTATTCATTTCAAGTTTTGTTGGTGATATTTAATTAGAAATGCATTAGTATTCACTTTATCATACCCCACATCTATATAGCACTTCATGGTTTTCATTGGGAGTTCATATATTTTAGGCTAGGATAGGGCAGGAATTACATTGCATCAGCATTAATCATTCTTGTTACCTTTTGATTAGATCATTCAGCTTAAATACTGCTTGGAAGAGTGATCTAAGGTTGAAAGCATAATGATAAATACAGCAAAACAGCAGTTTGTTTAATGTGAAGTTTTTTTGTAAGTTTGAAGGTAAATGTTTCTCAATTCATAATTCTTTTTTTTTTCTACCATAAGCCTTTGAAAATAAGCAGTAGCAATTTAAAATTTAGACACACACACAAATGGAAACTTGTCACCCCTGGATACCAGTTTAAATGTATTTACTCTGAGGTGATTGAAAGCCCATGCACCGTATGCTTGTTTCAGTGGGTCCATGAGAGGACACCTAAATTGAATGGTGAGGTACTAGGAGGAAACTGAACCTCGGAGGGCGTTCCAAGGTGACTGTAACCTCACACCCTCCTGTTTGTACCTGGCTCTGAGTCTGGGGAAACTTTGAGGGCAGTGTGTTGATAAGAGTTGCCTTTGTGTTCTTTCAGCACATTCGTTTTTGGTATAGAAAGCCAGAAAGCCCAATCCTTTAAGTACATACGTCAAGAGATTTTCTTCTTCCTCACCCTTATCGAACTTCATTCCTTACTCTCCTTCCTGTGATAATGTTGAAAGTCTCCAAATCGATGGAGTGATTTGCTTCTCAGTTCTAGATGGTTCCATTTTCCTAATGAGGAGAATTTTGTCTCCTAAAGAATGTCTGCTAAAATTTCACTGGTTTATATTTTAGTTTCCAGTTTAGTGTTTATCTATCTTAGAGCGGAGTGCACATTTTCATGAGGATAGCAACAATAAACAGACTGGCACGATGTGTTCTTATTCACCAGAGATCATCTCCATTTAGCTCCTCCATGGCGGAATGGGAGCAAATCCACCAGGGCTCCTCCTCCTTTTCTCCTGTGTCCCTCTCTCACGGGCGCGCCAGTTTCTCACGGGCTGTGACAGGGAGGCGGAGAGGTGTGATTGTTTTCTTTGGTTTACATCATGTCTTCACAGGAGGGGAAACTGTCCCCATTTGAAGAATGTTTCATGAATTTTCATTTGTGCCATTTCCTTATATGTGATTTTTAAAATAAATATATAATAAATATAATAAAATAACAAGACTTCGCAGTTATATTTTAGCCAAGAAAATAATAAGATGTACATATTTTCTTATGTTTATGTCTGCTAGGTTATACTTGACTGTGGGGATTAACTTCAGAGATGAAACAATAAAAGTGTAAACATTGGGAAGCAATTTTCTTTCCTGGGACAAAGTATAGACAGTTTGATAGGTGACATAAGTGTGTTTTTTAAACATTAAAATAACTTATTTCTTTATACCTGCACTCAGGAATTTAGTAGTTTACAGAGAAACATGCTCATGCCGAAATGTTTAAAATGCAGTTGAAGAAATCCAGAGAAAGGAGAAAAATCATGTAGGAAAACCCAGATGATGCTAATGGTAAGGTTACCATCAAAGAGCCATGCCCTCCAGTCTCATATGCTTATTACACTTGGGCTGCTTGGTTGACCACAGGCTTTCTAGATGCTAATGCAAAGGGGGAAATATTGTCAGGTCCATGATTTATACAGAGTCTGTGGAATTCAAAATGTCTGTCCTCAGAGACACAGCTATCTATGCTTAATATTGAGACTAAAGCAAAAACTCTGCATGAGACCCTTCTTGTAACATACCATGTCCTCATTAGTGACCATACGGGAGTTGTTTTCCTTTCCTCCTCAGATTAAGTGAGAGAACACCAAACCACAGTTCAGAAGTAGTCTTCTCCCTGTGCGGCTTAATACAACCATAAGCTTAGGCCATAGCAGAATGGGTGGCCTGTACATCCTTCAACCAGTGCTCTGCTATTTGACTAGGTTTTTGATAAATATTGGATAGCAGGAAGTTTGATATTGTATTATCTGAACAATACATAGAATAGGGTTGTATTTTGTTGCCAATTAAAGATAGATCCACAGACTTTAAAAAATCCACTTGTCTGATATGACTTTAATCCTTATAAAGTTATGTGTAAGAAATCATTTTAAAATTCAGTTCATTGTCGCCTCTGCAATCAGCCACCCCTTCCATTCCCCTCTCCAAAATTCTTTTTGCTTTTTAGATTATAAAAATGGGGTAGGATAGTATCTTTTTTCAGTGTAATTAATAGGCATACTTTTTTTCTGATTAAGCACACTCTATATGTTTTTTAGTGTTCTCAGTTCAATTTCTCTTAAAGGTGTACATGTCTGCTCTAGTTTTATGCTTTGATTTGGTTTAACTTTATTATAAATTTAAGCAAGTTTTAAAGAAATGCAAAGATGAATGAATATTCCTATTTTTGTTCTTCCTCTAGAAGTTTCAGGCCACCCCTTCTGACTTGTTTCTCTTTTTGGAGACATAGATTTTGATTTGTTTGTTTATTTGGGGGTAGGAAGGTGTGAGCAATGAAATGAAGATGAACAAAAAGACAAAACTATTTTTGCTAGGCCTGGAAGTTAAAGTTTTTAGAAATTCTTTGAATATTTGAATGCTCTGAAAATTCCCTTTGAAATAAATGGTCAGGTGATTTTATAAACCCCTGTTCCTATTTCTAGTTGCAAAGAAATCTATCAAGAGAAAGAAAGCTTCATTCCAAACTCCCCTGACCACTTATTCATCTGTTTGCTTTTTGTTGGTTTATGTGGACATTGCATGACTTTATAGAATAAAAGAATACAATGAAGGTAAATCCAACTACTTATATTCTCCTAATTTACAACTTAACACCTATTAATTTGTATTCATTTCTGTCTCATTATTTTGAATAAAAAAACATTGCTATGATCCAAGGTTGTTCATATGCTTATCATTTTTAGACATTATATAATATTTTATTAAATTTATATTTCAGTCTTTGTTTAGTTATTCCTCATTCTTCAACATTTGGATTGTTTTCTATCTCTAACTTTACTTTTTTGAAGTGGAGAACATAGAAGCAAGTTAAAATTAATTATTCACACATGTAATATAAAACTATGATACAGTATAGTTGTATTTTTTGTTTTGTAGATTTACTGCAAGTAAATTGTATATTCCTATATGTTAAAAATATGTTGTATAATTTTGCTCATTTTATGGGATTTTGAAATAGGCTGTGAAGGCATTTATTTGACTGGGAGTCAAGAAATATGTTTGTGTTGAATTGGGAAAACGGGTTTAATCTTTGTAGTTTCAATTTGAGTCTCTTGTTTTGACTGAGAGGATTAGACTAAACAAAATCTAATGTTCACTTTTGCTCTAAAATTCTAGCATTTTAATAACTTGGAACGCAGTTTTGCTGTTTTAAATTGTTGTGTTTATTATCATATCTTTGCTTTTATATATTCTTGGTATTAGCTGTAATTTACTTAATGCTGAGTGACAACCAAAAGGGCAGCAACCAATGACTATTATTCCTTTGAGAAAAGGCTGACATGCATTTTCCAGGAATTGATTTTGGAGAAAAGTGAAGACGGCCCATGTGTGAAACCAGATAGACCTGTTGTCCTAAAATGTTATCAGAGAAAATGGTTTCATTTCAAGAGACCTCTTGATCTGGACATGAATTTATACATTATTTTGTCTGTAACTCTTTAGTGAGCTCTCCTAATTCTCGAATCTTCTGGCTTCCACTTGGCTTGGACTCCATGTTTTTCTGTTAGTGATGTTCTCTGATAACAGCTTTGGCATTCTTTTACCTCTACTCCACCCCCCCCCCCAGGTATGGCCCTACCACCAGCACCCACTTTCCCCTCCAGATTGCTCAGTGTGTCTGTGGAAGCCTGCCTTAACCTTACTAAATGAGTCATGTTATTTAATCTCATTGAACCCCTTTGCTGTTCATCAGTGTTTTCTTTTTCATCAAGCTCCGAATGCAGTTATATTCTGGCAGTTTCTGTATCCTTCCTGCCTAAGAATTGTCACTCTTCCTTCATACCTGATGGGCAGGGAAGTGAGGGGAGGGGCTGTGCCAGGTTCTGGAGTGGCCAGTGTTGGCAATGTTTTGAAATCAATGGGGCCCATCATTCTGAGATGGAGACAACTAGGCGTTGGTTGCTGAATAAGGGCCAAGAGAGGAAGAAATACAAGTAGACTAAACACAGGAATTGGGGACAGGTCACAGAGTAGGGACTCTGAAGGAAGCTGGTGTGACCCAGTGGATCTGGGCAGGATGGAGTCACTGTGATGATGGTAAACCCAGGAGTGTGTCAATAAAATATCTTGTCTGCACTATGGAAAGAAACTCCTATAGGTCTTTTGTCTGACTCTGACTCACCTGCCACATTTCCAATAGTAATAATAGTTCCTATTTAAAGGTTGGCTCTGTGCTGGGCTGTATCTTAAAACTGAATAGATGTTAATCTCATTTCATCTGCCAGCATTCAGCTAGTTAGGTATTGTCCTCAGTTTTAGACTGAGGCTTATAGAGGCTCCAGATCATATAGCTAGTTACCAAGTGCCTACTATACTTTTTGTCCTGGATATCCCATTGATGCTTCAAATTCAGCTATGACAGAATTTATGTTCCCTTCCTCAAGCCAACCTCACTACTGTAAGGCTCTATTATTTCTCTTCACTGTACTTATGTTTTTAAAGTTGCCACAAGTTAAAATTTGTACATACTGAGCTTAATGCGATTCTTCTTGTTTCCTGTATCCGACATCTAACTGGTTGTCACTAACTCTTTTTTTTTAAATAATGTTGCTCACTCTCTGAATGAATAAGAGAGAAAAGGGAGATAAGATAAAAGTAAAAGTATGAGAAAGTGTTAGGAGTCAAGGTGATGGAGATAGTCATGGGGAAGCACTGTTTCCTTGGAGATTTTCTTCAAAACTGCTATTAGGGTTTGCCCCTTAGGATAATGAAGGTATGGCATGTAGGATGTGAAAGGTTACCATGGTGGTGTGCCACCAGCAGGCTGAATAGCCACCTCAGATGGCTATTTAAGAAAAATTGAATTCATTTAAGGAAAGGGGGATGAGAGTGGATTACCAAAAGGAAGGGCTACATGGAGAAAAGGGGGCCTTAGAGACAGGTTCAGGAGGAAGCCAGTGATGAGCTGCCACTGCCCATTGCTCCCCTGGTTGCAAGTCTCAAAGGGTCCCTTAGAGGTTGGGGGATATGTGTCTGTGGGAGAATAGCAAGGGTGTGCTCCTTGGAGGGAGAGCACACTGGGTCCTTTGACCTGGGTGTATATATCTCTTTCTTGCAGGTGAAAATCTTAGGGGGAGGTCTCGGGCGAGGGTGGGAGGGGAATCTCACAAGATATTCATCAGTATTCCAGGTGTGCTCTTTTAGGGTCGTGGTCTCCGCTGTTTGGTCGGTGCCAGGGCAGGGTGTCATTAATCAATGTAGCTGGTCCTGAGACAGCCATGGTACCACTTGTCTGGTTTTGCTGCTTTTCTGGGCCTGGAGCTGAAATACAACTGAGGCCTAGATGTTATCTTTATGGAGGGAAAGGTCAGGGGGTATAAACCACCTGACAAGCGATATGAAAGATCCATGGTCCAAACCTCATTTTCAGTGATATGCTAGGGGAGGATAGGTACCTGGTGGTGAGGTTCTTGTTTTCCCAGTTTTCCCCCTTGCTAGGCATCCAGAGCTTTCTGCCCTGGTGAGTTTCTGCACCTGGCCCATCGTCCTTGCTCTGGGGAGTCTAACAGCTTGGTTGTCCTAATTCAAGGTTGCGTGACAGTATAACCATCAGTTTTCCAATAAACCCCTTCTTCTGATGCTCCCCTGAAATTTTGTGCTGACATATCATGATGAATTTTATTTTCATTTACTAGAGGCCTGGTGTACAAAAATTTGTGCACTCGGGGGTGGGGGTTCCCTCAGCCTGGCCTGTGCCTTCTCGCAGTCTGGGACCCCTTGGGGGATGACCACCTGCTGGTTTAGGCCCGCTCCCTGGGGAATTGGGCCTAAGCTGGCAGTCAAACATCACTCTGGCAGCCCGGGAGCCCTCGGGGGAAGTCCACTTGCCAGCGGGAACAGGCCTAAGCTGCAGTCAGACATCCTTAGTGCTGCTGAGGAGGCAGGAGAGGCTCCCACCACCACCGCTGTACTGGCATCCATCAGCCTGGCTTGTGACTGAGCAGAGCTCCCCCTGTGGGAGCGCACTGACCACCAGGGGGCAGCTCCTGCATTGAGCGTCTGCCCCCTGGTGGTCAGTGTGTGTCATAGTGACCAGTCATTCCCAGTGGTTCTGCTGTTAGGGTCAGTTTGCATATTACCTTTTTATTATATAGGATAGAGGCCTGGTGCACGGGTGGGGGCCGGCTGGTTTGCTCTGAAGGGTGTCCCGGATCAGGGTGGGGGTCCTGCTGGGGTGCCTGGCCAGCCTGGGTGAGGGGATGATGGCTGTTTGCAGCTGGTCACACCCCCTTCAGGGTGGGGGTCCCCACTGGGGTGCCTGGCCAGTCTGGGTGAGGGGTTGAGGGCCGTTTTCAGGCTGGCCAAGCCCCCTGGCAACGGAAGCTCCCAGCCTCTCCTTTTTTTCTTTTTCTTTTTTTATTCTGGGATTTCTTTACCTTCTATAATTGAAACTTTGTTGCCTTCAGTGGAGCTCAGAGCCGGCTCCTGCTCGCTCCAGCTCTATGGCCATGGCCAGCTGAAAGCAGGTATCTGGGGTTTATTTAACTTCTATAATTGAAACTTTGTTGTCTTCAGTGGATCTCAGAGCCGGCTGGGAAGCTTGGCTTCCTCCATCACTGGAGCAACCAAGCCTCCTGCTCGCTTCAGCTCCGTGGCTGCCGGCCGCCATCTTGGTTGGGTTAATTTGCATATAGTCGCTCTGATTGGCTGGTGGGCGTGGCTTAAGGTGTAGTGAAGGTACAGTCAATTTGCATGTTTATCTTTTATTAGTGTAGATTTTATAATAGGGAATGCATGCACATGGGGAAAAAGTTCAAAAATTATACAGGGGCACATTGAAAAGTAGGTCTTTCATTACAGCCACTCAGTTCCTCCTTCTCTGGGGTGTTCTTAATTGGGAGAAGAGTTGATTTAATTACTCTTATGGCTCATTCTCTTTTCATTAATGCTAGCAGGAGTAGTGGTGGATGTCCAATACTTCCCTCTTCTCATTCTTTGTGTATTCATTTTCTATGACTGTGTAACAAATTACCACAAACTTAATGGATTAAAATAGCACAAATGTATCACCTCACAGTCTGGCGCAGTGTGGCTGGGTCCTCAGTGTGGGCTGTCACTAGGCTGAAATCCAGATATTGGCGGAAGGCTGTGTTCTCATTAGGGGCCTGGGATCTGCTTCGAACCTTACTGGTTACTGATAAAATTCATTTCCCGGCCATTGTATGAGAGGTCCTCGTATCCTGCTAACTTGTCTTGGCATCATTTTCAGCTCCTTGAGGCTACCCAGTTTACAGCATGCACATTTGCTTTCTTCCAGGCCAGCCAGAGCACTTTCCTCTCTCGTTCCTTTCTACCAGCAAGGGCAGAAAAACTCTGCTTTTATTAAAGGACACCTAATTAGGTCAGGCCCCTCAGGATAATCACATCATAAGGTCAGTTGATTTGGCATCTTAATTATAGCTGCAAGATCTCTTCACAGCAACACCTAGTAATGTTTGGTTGAGTACCTAAAGAAGGTATCTGCCCACCAGGGGCTGGGAATTTGGGGACCATGTTAGAATTCTGCCTACCACGCTCTGCTTTGTGCTTTGTCTTAGGTTACATTAGAATATAGGGTGGAAAACACCGTCTTGGATAGAAGTCAGAATTGGGGGTGGGGGTGGTGGGACCCAATGAAGTTGATTATTCCCATCACTGTAAGTGGTACATATGTAAGTCAGCCTCATGCTTTAGAGGTTGAACAACTCCTTTAAATACTGTGCTTTTATATCCACACCAAGGCCCAATCTCTTCCAGTGTATTATTTGCGTGGCTTTTGAACACTATTTGGAAAATGCTTTAATGTCCCAAGGTTTCCCAAAGTATGGAGTCATCTAGCCTTTTATTCCTCCTTTATCTAGGGCAGTGATGGCGAACCTTTTGAGCTCAGCATGTCAGCATTTTGAAAAACCCTAACTTAACTCTGGTACTGTATTACATATAGAAATTTTTTGATATTTGCAACCATAGTAAAACAAAGACATATTTTTGATATTTATTTTATATATTTAAATGCCATTTAACAAAGAAAAATCAACCAAAAAAATGAGTTTGCGTGTCACCTTTGACATGCGTGTCATAGGTTCGCCATCACTGATCTAGGGTGACCTTTTTTTTTTTTGGTTTGGTTTTGTTTGCCCAGGATCATCCTAATTTAACCTGTTGTCCTAGCATATTTACTTATAGCACCCACTTTCACGCAACAGTGTCTGTGTTTGGGGGATAAACAATTCACACACTGCCCGTGCTATTAGACCCCTGTAAGTCCCATCTTCCTTAGGCCCTCTTTCTACTCCTAGTTTTATTTAGCCCATGGACTTTAAACTCACCCCATCACATCATTTGTCAAATGAAAAGTATGGAAAGGATGGTTAATAGTGTCAAGTACAGTATGTAAGTCAAGTGGAATTAGGACAGAAAAGAAAATGTGTGGATTTGCCAGTGATTAGATCAGAATTTCATCACTGTGTGGGCAAGAGCCAGGTTATAGAGGGCTTACCAGGAAGTTAATAACAAGGAAGCATAAGCAGCAGAAAGAGACTGTTCTTCTAAAAGTCTGGAAGGGAAAGGAAGAGGAAAAAATATTTGGAAGGGGATGGAGGACTTAGGTAAGACAGGCAAGGTTGTCTTGCCCCTTAGTTTATAGGTGAGCCTGACTTGCAAGGGAAGATATGGCAGTGTCCTAGAAAAAGAAGCATTACGGACAAGAAAGTCCATAAAGGGTTCTAGAAAAATGGAATCCAGAGCAAGTTATGGAGAAAGCAGCAAATGTGTTCCTCAGAATCTGGGAGGGAGATACTGAAAATTAAATCAAACTATATTGAAATGTGTGGATGCAGACAAAATTCTAGTGTTGCCAGATGGTCTCTGTCTTCTTAGTTAAGGAGCCAGTGTTATCTTCTGTCACCACTTGTTGGCTTTGCAGCTCTGACTCTTGTGAGTCCCCAGCTGTACCTTTAAGCCATCACTGTCATATCTCTGGAGATCGTGACATCCTCTAAGTATTTTTAATTTTAAAAAATTTAAAATAAAAATCAGTGTGTGGAATTACACCTGTTTAATTACAAATAGTGGCCAATTATGTCAGCTCATGGATGAGCTAGTCTGATGGGTTTTATTTTACAGATTGAATACAGTTTTTTAAAGCATACACGTAGCTGATCCCAAGACCTAATAAAGCTAGCCAAATCACTAAGGAAAACATCTGTTTTGTTATCAGGCCAACACAAACTGCCTT
Source organism: Myotis lucifugus (assembly GCF_000147115.1). Classification (NCBI taxonomy): domain Eukaryota; kingdom Metazoa; phylum Chordata; class Mammalia; order Chiroptera; family Vespertilionidae; genus Myotis; species Myotis lucifugus. Next base: position 1,903,917 of record NW_005871170.1, on the reverse strand, counting down.
CAAGTTCAACACATGAAAGACTTGTACATGTGAACATAGGGTTAGTTTAGTACAGCTGTTTGTTCATCCAAGCAAAAAATGGGTAATCTAATCTCAGCAAATTATTTTTGTTGTTATTTTTAAAATAACCAATTTTGGTTCGACTTGATAAATATAATGAAATCAAACATGAGCAATTCATGTATGACATTTTTCCTACCTAAACAAAGGTACCACAGGGTACAAAAATTTATTTTAGGAATTTTATTTGTGAATTGTAAACTCAATTACTTTTAAAATCTTTTAGTCTATAAGTTTTACAATGTGGTGAAGTGCCTACATGTCATGTATAAAGACAATGTCTTTTACTGCATTTTAGTGAAATAGAACAAAATTTAAATAGTATATTAAGAACTTTTCATATTAAAATATTCATTCTTGGAATGTTTGCGCATGTTGATGTTTGTGGTTGTGATTCAGTATGCATTTTATTTCAGCATATTTATCAACAGCTATCTTAGGCAATAACAGGAACATATATTTAATTAACATTATTTATGGCCTCAAGAGTTGAGTTCTCAATGGCAAGATTCTCAGACCCATGATTGGAGACTGGGCTTGTTTAAAATCCACTGAAATTCTCTTTATAGAATTATTCAGAATAAAGCACAGGCAACCCCTTAGGCACATCTTGCCCAGTTCCTGTATTCTGAACTCTACTATTTAAAAAAATTATATAGTAGCCATAGATTTTGATTTGAGCATAATTCATATTTGAGAGGAAAACTTTCCTTTTTTTATATATTTTAAACTATTTGGGGTCATTAGAGAAACATATAGTCTAGGGATCAGCAAGCTTTTTTGGTCAAGAGCCAAATAGTATTTTAGACTTTGTAGGCCAAGAAACAAAATCAAGAATTATCTATCTACTATCTATCTATCTGGAAAACAAATTTCTCACGGATGAAATTCAAAATATAATAATAATGTAGTATAATATTTAAAATATAGATCTACTAATAAGAATAATGGAATTACTTTATTTGGACAACATTTCACTTACTGGGTTCAAAGTTTAATATTCCCTATCATCAGAGTCAATTACTAATGTTCATTTGTCATTGCTGATATGTAATGAGATTTCATGTATTTCTTTTTGGAAAATGTCTTTTCATCCAGATACATAATACCAAATATAGATATCAATTCATATCAGTGTATTGGTTCTAATTGAACATATTTATCACTTGGAAGGCATTTATAGAATTCTATTAGATTCTTCTCTCAGAATTTGTCTTTGATCACTTCTAATTGAAGGTTAGTGGAAGCTCCTCAATCACACAGTTTAATGGATTTAAAAATATGATCATTTCCTTTACAAAGTGTTTCTCTTATATTTCCAGTACTCAGCTGGCATCATGCGTAGTTATTACAGTATTATTGAAGTGTTTTCTAATTGACTGTTGATGTTGGTCCCACTGTCCTCAACTCACTGTTGGTTGAACATTGAGAAGAAGGTAGTGGGAGGAGAGGAACCAGAGTTAGATTATGATGGGCCTTACTTGCTTGTCATTCATAAATGCTGACAATGTATCTTCTGGAACATTGTGTGCATTTTTTTTTTTTGGTGTGTATGTTTTTGGTTTGTTTGTTTTATTCTTTCATTTTTTTTATTTGTTTGCTTGGCCTCACTGTCTTTTAATTGGAAAAATATTAAAAAATTGTAAGGGAAAACCCAATCTGTAATAATTAAATATGAAGTTGTTTTGCTTAAAAAGTCAGGCTAGAAAGCATGGGGCTTCAAAGAAGAGAATGGAAGTGCAGTTGGGCTGGACTGTCGTGTGAGATGTGGAGCAATTGATGCATTCTGTAGAGGTTAGCTTTCCATAGAATGCAGGGCCAAGAGGACACGAATGGCTACTCTCACTACTACCCCTCGTTAATTGATTTAAGCTTCAGCAAATTTTCTGGATCTATCAGTAAGAACAACTATAAATCTATACCTTTAAGTAACTAGATATACTCAGAAAAAGCTGGCGTTCCTCTTGCGCTTCAGAGATCTCTTTTTTGTACAAATCTGAAGTTCCTTTGGAAATGGTCATTCCTTTTTTTTAGTAAACCACCCCAGCATATCATAAAGCCTTAAACGTTAACTTGAAAGATGGTTGGTATACACAGCTTGTCCTCTATCTGTTTTACCTTAAATCCTCATTTCCCTCCCCTATGAATAAAGGAAATATTAACTGGTTTCGGTAATAGAACTACCTAAGAATGAATATTCATGAATGAGTGTTATACATTTATTCTTCAACTTCTTCATTGAGAGCCAAGTCTACAGAAGCTGCTTATACATGTGTATCATATAAGATAGTATGAATTAATTAAATATTTGTTGATGATATTAATAACCAAGAATTTTGCTCAGCAATTAGTTTTCTTCTTTTTATACTGTTAACCTAATGGACAACAGGCTCTACTCTCAGCAGCTCACCAATAAGGTTTATAATAATAGTGAAAAATCTGCATAGAAATTAGCAACTTGTGGAATATAGAGAACATTTAAGGTCTGTACCTTTATACTTGGATTTTTGTATATTTAATTTCTTGCTAAACACTGATGAACTTCGTAATTCCAAAAGTATTTAGTTAATTTTAACTTCTTAAAGCATATCTGCAAAAAATGGAGTCAGAACAGTATTGTGACAACAGAAATCACTCAGATATTTTTTCCTAGAGAAATGCAAAATATGGTTGAAATGGGGGACTGAGTCATATCAACCAATGTCACTCAGTAGACACACCATATAATTTTCTCTGTTTTGATGTCTGCTATTCCATTTTTTCCTGTTCATGCATGACAGTTTTAATGTTTTACATGGAGGAGTTGTAAAAAATTAGTGTAGTTTCAGTGGCTGATTTTGTGCTGCAAACATTAAGTCAGTTCTCATGAACAGCCTCCTGGTGCAAACCTTAATAAATGCAAACTTTATTTTTAGTAATGACCTTTTGTAATGTGAGCCTTGATCCATTGAGATGCTGTTCACTTTTGATGCATCTCCAAATCCCTTTTTTATGCATTTTAAATCAACACACACTTGCTCTGAATTTATGCATGTGGATAGATGGAGATGTAATTTAAACACATCTGTTCAAATATGCATTTCAGATCAACTTGGTGCCGGTTCTCATAATGCGATGGAGTTTTTGATGGGTATTATTATATCCCTAAAGTACACACCAGATGGTATTTATTAGAGAATGAATAGAAATGAAGTTTAAGGATATCGAGCTTTTTGTCTTAAGTCACTCATTTCTTAGTCATAGCACAATAATGGTCTGATGACCTGTCCCCTATGATAACGCTTCATGTGAGATTGTTCTCTTTTACATGAATGTCTCTCAGTCAAGTGGAGGTTAAAACTATTTTTATGTTGAGTAGTCACCATTACTGAGAAAGTTAAAGGAGAAAGGGATAGAGTACATAATAGGCAACTAACAATTAGATATTAGCTACAATTAATACTTTAGAAGTCATGTAAATAATAGTTTTAAATAGCTTGAATGGCTTCACTAAAAGGCATATGTCAATGAATAGTTTTATATGTATTAAAAATATTCTTAATCTTTGGGGTCATTATTTCAATGCCTAAAGATCTCTTTATTAATCTCCAATGCTACCCTTTTCCCCCCAAGTACTTGTACTGAGAATAAATGACATAATAGAATCATGCTACAGTGACATAAAATTAATATGCAGAAACTCATTGCCTCAGATTTGCCATTTTCAGTTGTGAGCTGCACCTAAATGATTGTCCTTGCCCTAACCGGTTTGGCTCAGTGGATACAGTATCAGCCTGCAGACTCAAGGGTCCCAGGTTCAATTCTGGTCAAGGGCATGTACCTTGGTTGTGGGCACATCCCCAGTAGGGGGTGTGCAAGAGGCAGCTGATCGATGTTTCTCATCGATGTTTCTAACTCTCTGTCCCTCTCCCTTCCTCTCTGTAAAAAATCAATAAAATATATATTTTTAAAATATGATTGTCCTTTCAGCGAATATAGAGAAATATGGCACAAAGACGCATTGCTCTTTCCCTAGTGGCTCACACCCCTCTCTCTTTCAAGCAGCATGCCCCCTGTGCACCTTTAGCCACACCTGCAGCAGAGAAGCTGACAAGACTGAAGTTGCCTGTGTGATGAGCCCTAGATGGGTGACCAGTGACTGTTGCAGGGTTTCAGAGCTGTAATAACTAGTTTTTACACTTATTTTCTTCTCCAGAATTTATAGCACTGGGAACCAGTTCCAACGAGCTAAATCAAGGATCAGAAACACAATCTATATATGCACGCCTTTTTCTTGCATTTGATAGGCAGCTATATTCTCATGTCTACAATCAGATTCATGTAAACCAGACTGAGATTACTTGTGAGCTATTATTGACTTCTACAAACAACACCACAAATTAAGCCTTTTTTTCAGAAGATTTAGACAGAGGGAGTGCAAAGGGAAAGCGATGATTTGTGAGGTAACCTGCAGTTATGTTAGGCAGTAATAGAAAACATTTTAAAATATTTGAAATAATATAATTGCTTTGCACTGGGAACACGTACATGAATAAAAGATGTTAGCAGGTGTCCTGCTAGTGTGGCATCTCATGCTGTTGTAGTTATTGGAAATGCGCACACCAGCAGCAGATTGAAATTTGTAAGAAGTAATTGAAACAGAAGGTTTGAATAAAAAACTCAAGCTTAAAATCATGTAACTTCTTTAAACTGAATTTCAAATTTAATAAAGTACAGTTTTTGTATTGTTATCTTCCTATCTTAGATTTTTCACTATTACTTTGAAAATCGTATTTTTCTTGGTATTTCAGATTTTAAAAAAAATACTTTAACATCCAATAATTGCCTATTATATTTTATTTGTCCATGGAGTAATTTGATAAAGGTTTTTGTAGCATTTTTATTTTTTGATGAATAGGGAGTTGATATTTTATGTATTTCTCGGTTATAATTTTTATGGTTAGTAATATACAGAATTGTAAATATCACATTAATATAGAAACTGTGCAAAGACATGTTTCTTTTTTGTTTCATGTTCATCAGTAAAACTGATTTTAATATAATAAATTATATACATAACATGGTTTTAGTTTTAAATAAACTCATCTAGAGTGCAATTTGCTTTCTAGTGAAAGTGTTTTCCTTTTATTCCTGTTCTGCACTATTTTTATCCATTTAATATATTTAACTATCAGGGAAAATGTAGAGTCAAAGTGCAATTCTTAATCCACCTGAATCAGCTGCAGCTTCCTCCCCAGCATTTCATATCACTTGGTACTTTTGCTTGTCTTTTAACTGTAAACTCATTTCCCACCTATCCTTCTCCACTACCAGTACCACCGTTCAACCCTATCCCTGCTCCTCTGCTAACAAATACTTTTCTTTTTCTTTTTTTTTAAATTGAATTTATTGGGGTGCCATTGGTTATAAAACCATACAGGTTTCAAGTGTACAATTCAGTTAAACACCATCTGCACACTACATCGTGAACCCATCGCTCAAAGTAAAGTCTCTTTCATCCCCTTTTATCTGCACTTTGCCCACCTCCATTTACCCCCATACCCCCATCCCTCTGGCTATCACTATACTGTTGTCTGTGTCTGTTTTCTGTGTGTGTGTGTGTGTGTGTGTGTGTGTGTGTGCGTGTTTTGCTCAATCCCTTCACTTTTTTTTTTCATCCAGCCCCCTGTTCATTAGATGCCACATATAAGTGAGATCATATGACATTTGTCTTTTTCTGACTGGCTTATTTCACTTAGCAAATGCTTTCTTAGAACCTCACTGTGCACTCAGGAGAGAAAAACTAGATGTAACATGGTCCTGCCCTCATTGTACTTAGAGTTCACCAGTTATGCAACGAGCACTTGTACAGTGACACTGATGCTCTGTGAAATGTCTGGATGAATGGCCTCACCCCCCTTCCAGGCTGAACACCCAGATTCGTATTGATTCCCTTTCTTCACTGTCTCCACTCCCTTCCACCCCCACCTGCCACTCAGGTCAGTCACCTCATCTCTCACAGTTCCACTGATTCTACCATTTCTTACACCGATGCCCGTTCTATCCCCTCTTGCTGTTCTAGTTGATCGTAATCGTAGGTATGTGTGTATAGGAAAAAACATAGTATATTCAGGGTCCTGGGCTATCCTTACCTGTGCTCTGTCACCTCTCTGTCATTTCTCTCTCAACTAAATGTTGCCAGGGTCCTCTTACTGGTGCACAGTTTTAAAGATGTCGCTCCCCACAAGAGCCTTTGGTAGTCCTCCTTGCCACACTCTCCATGCTGGCCCTAACCTCCTTTTGAACTGGAAGTTCCAACCTACCCTTTCATGCATACCCCAACCTGTGGTGTTTGCTGCTTGTTTCTTTTCTGCCTGAATGCCTTTGCTCTTGTTTTTCCTTCTGTTGAGAGTGTTTATTCGCATTCTGTCCATGTCTGTGCTGTTCAATACAGGAGCCACATCTGTCTTCTGTAGCAACTTCAAATTGAGATGTGCCAAAAAAAAGCTTCTGCACAGCAAAAGAAACCATCAACAAATCAACAAGAAAGCCCACTGCATGGGAGAACATATTTGCCAATGTTATCACCAATAAGGGTTTAATCTCCAACATTTATAGGGAACTCATACAACTTAACAAAAGGAAGATAAACGATCCAATCCAAAAAATGGGCAAAGGACCTAAATAGACACTTTTTGAAAGAGAACATTCAGAAAGCCAAGAGACATATGAAAACATGCTCAAAGTCACTAATCAAAGATGCAAGAGATGCAAATCAAATCAACAATAAGATACCACCTCACACCTGTCAGAATGGCTATCATCAACCAATCAACACAGGACAAGTGCTGGCGAGGATGTGGAGATAAAGGAATCCTCATGCACTGCTGATAGGAATGCAGACTGGTGCAGCCACTGTGGAAGACAGTATGGAGTTTCATCAAAAAGTTAAAAATGGAACTCCCATTTGACCCAGTAATCCCACTTCTAGGACAATATCCCAAAAAACCAGAAACACCAATCAGAAAGGATCTATGCATCCCTATGTTCATAGCAACACAATTTACAATAGCTAAGATTTGGAAAATACCTAAGTGCCCATCAGCAGATGAGTGGATTAAAAAAATGTGGACAAAGGACCTAAATAGACACTTTTCAAAAGAGGACATTCAGAAAACCAAGAGACATATGAAATCATGCTCAAAGTCACTAATCATCCGAGAGATGCAAATCAAAACAACAATGAGGTACCACCTCACTCCTGTCAGAATGGCTATCCATCAACGAATCAACAAATGACAAATGCTGGAGAGGATGCAAAGAAAAAGGAACCCTCCTTCACTGCTGGTGGGAATGCAGACTGGTGCAGCCACTGTGGAAAATAGTATGGCGTTTTCCTCAAAAAATTAAAAATGGAACTGCCATTTGACCCAGTAATACCACTTCTAGGAATATATCCCAAGAAAACAGAAACACCAGTCATAAAGGATATATGCACCCCTATGTTCATAGCAGCCCAATTTACAATAGCTAAGATTTGGAAACAACCTAAGTGCCCATCAGCAGATGAGTGGATTAGAAAACTGTGGTACACCTACACAATGGAATACTATGCTGCTATAAAAACGAAGGAATTCTTACCATTTGCAACAGCATGGATGGAACTGGAGAGCATTATGCTAAGTGAAATAAGACAGTCGGTGAAAGAAAAATACCACATGATCTCACTCATTTATGGATAATAAAAAAAACATTATAAACTGATGAACAAAAATAGATACAGAGCCAGAGAATCATTGAACAGACTGCCAAACTACAGTGGGAAGGCTGGGGAAAGTTGAGGGGTAGGGGGTAAGAGATCAACCAACGGACCTGTATGCATGCATATAAGCATAACCAATGGATGCAAGACACTGTGAGGGGGGTGAGGACATGTGCCGGGGGGTAGGGGAGGCTGGGGGAAGGTCAATTGGAGAAAAAAAAAAGACATATGTAATACTATTTGTAATACTTTAAACAAAAAAAAAAAACACAAAAAAACTGGTACATCTACACAATGGAATACTATGCTGCTATAAAAAGAAGGAACTTTTATCATTTGCAACAACATGGACGGAACTGGAGAGCATTATATTAAGCAAAATAAGCCAGTTGGAGAAAGATAAATATCACAAGATCTCACTCATATGTGGGATATAATGATTAACATAATTTGATGAACAAGAATAGATCCAGAGACAAATGGCAGGGGAGGGGGGGTTAGAGAGCAACCAAAGGACTTGTATGCATGCACATTAGCTTAACCAATGGACACAGACACTGGAGCAGTGGGGGCTTGCCGAGGTTGGGAATGGCTGAGTGGCTGAGGGGGGGGGTGTCAATTGGGGAAAAAGGAGACATATGTAAAACTTTAGACAATAAATAAAATAAAATACATATCATTAATTTTTATATTGATTACCTGCTGAAACGATACCATTTGTGTACATCTAGTTAAAGAAAATATTGTTCATTTCATTTGTTTCTTTTTTTAATGTAAGGACTAAATACCTTAAAATGACATGTCGCTCACATTGTATTCTTATTGGATAACACTGCCCTACACTGTTTGCCTCTGTCGTGTGAGTTCATATGCCCCTTTCCTGAAGGCTTCCTGTGTATCTTTCCCCTCTGCACTGCGTTACCGTGGGATTCGTTCACAATGCTCATGGAGCACTTATTCATCGGGCCTTCATTATAGTTATTTATCAAGAGATAGGAATGCTGAGTGAAGAGCTCAGGATTTGGGACCAACAAATCTGGGTCCACATCGTAGTTCTGACACAAGAGTACCCCCTTAATCGTGGGGGAGTGCTCCAAGATACCCCACGAATACCCAAAACAGCAGATAGTACCGAACCCTATACATCTGTCATTTTTCCTAAATACATATTCATAACAAAGTTTAATTTGTATATTAGGCACAATAAGAGATTAACAACAATCTATAATAATAAAGGTGTAATATGCTAGTTAGACCGGACATTCTTCCGGATGACCTTCCGGACAAAGCCAGGGTGTGAAGGAAGCCCGGGTCCTGGGTGCCTGCCAGCAGTCGGAGGGAAACCCGGGTTCCAGTGCCAGAGGGAAACCGGTGCCGGCAGCTGGGGGATGGAAGGCCTACTCTAGCACAAATTTCATGCATCAGGCCTCTAGTAATAATATAAGACAAGTATAACAATATACTGTAATCACAGTTATGTGAAGGTGGTCTCTCTCACAATACCATATTGTCCTGTACTCACTTTTCACTGAAAGGAAGCACTTTGCAGTTTCTCTTTGGCATATCCAGCAGCACTACTCTCACAGCTTAGGTTACCTGAACACAAGCACTGGGATTCCACGTCAGATGATCTGATAACCAAGGAGGCTACTAAGTGACTAACAGGCGGGAGCACCTACAGTGTGGAGATGCTGAACTGAAGATGGTTCACGTCCTGGGTGGGACGGAACAGGGTGATGTGAGACTTGATCATGCTGCTCATAATGGCACACAACTTAAAACGCATGAGTTGTTATGGGTAACTGAAACCACGGAATGTGAAACCACAGATAAGGGGGGCTCCTAGCTAACTGTGACCTGGTGGAAGGTATTTAACCTTTCTCAGCTTCAGTGTCCTCATCTGTAAAATGGAGATGATAGGAGTGTCTGACAGGAATATTTGAGAATTAAATGAGTTAATATATGGAAAGCACTTAGAATCTTGCCTGGTGCAATATGCTATGTAAGTGTTTTCTGTAACTGCTAATATTCTGCCACTAGTGGTGAATACCTGATTTATCTCTGCGGACTTTGAGGGCAGGTGTAGCATCTAACTGTTCATATAGCATAGTACTAGGGCATAGAGGCCTACCTTCTATGATATTTATTAAATAACATATTGATTATATTGCTTATCAAGTTCATTAATAATGTTGATTGAATTGAATTTTCCTTGGGAAGACATCAAAGCCCAAAGTGACTTCTCTCTCCACATTTTCCAAAAATGATTTCAATATAGGGGTGAGCTATGTGAACATTAAGATTCCTGCAGCCCGGCCAGAATGGCTCAGTGGTTGAGTGTCAACCTATGAACCAAGAGGTCACGGTTCGATTCCCGGTCAGGGCACATGCCCGGGTGCGGGCTCAATCCCCAGCGTGGGGTGTGCAGGAGACAGCCAATCAATGATTCTCTTTCATTCATTAATGTTTCTATCTCTCTCTTCCTCTCCCTTCTTCTCTGAAATCAATAAAAATATATATTTTTTTAAAATAAGATTCTTTCAGCCCCCAGATGTGTATGCTAGTGGTACTTTATTCATCCTGTTTTTACTGTCCTGTGGATGCTTCCTTGGCAGGACTCCTAGAGCCACATGCAGACTGCCCTCCCCCCTTTCATAGAGCATGTTAAGATCTCTTAAGAGTCTGTCATGTCCACAATTTTTTGATTTGCTTTGCCCTTTCATACATCTGAAAACTATTCCATTCCTCATCCTTCCTTTAGTGGTAGTACCTGTCTCTGCATTTTGCTCTCTTGCTGTCATTTTCTTGTGATTTTCCTTACTTATATACACATTTTATAAAAGGATCATCACGCAATTAAGAACAACTCTTATTCAGGGCTGCCTGGACCATGTGCCTTTGTCATCAGGAGGAGGAGGCTTTGTGCAGGAAGCCTGTTGTCATGGACAACGTAGCCCTGTGTCTTGGACTTCAGCTCTGATGAAATAGTCGTTACTTGTATTTTACCACCTGGGGTTTCTTCATTTTCTTTTTTGATCAGAAATTGATTTTGTTAAAGCTGTTTGCTAAAGGAAGCAGTTGCTGTGATTGGAGCTACACACTTAGACTGAAGTGGAATATAAATTCTAGTGATGTTACACTTTGTTGCAGTTAATTTCAGCAGATTCTCCATGAGGAGGTGGCAACCTGCGGCTCTGTATCTTGTCATGTCCACAAACCTTTGCAGCTTTTGTGTGTGTGTCTTTTCTCTCCTCACCTCTCACTCCCCGTAAGGTGTTTTTCCTAGTTTCATCTTCTCTAAGGCTCATAGTCCCATTTCTTCCAGCACCCCCTCTTATCCCACCTTTTACCTTTTTGTTGTTGTTGTTTTGTTAATCCTCACCAGAGGATATTTTTCCATTGATTTTTAGCAAGAATGGAAGGGAGGGGGAGAGACAGAGAGATAAACATCGACTTGAGAGAGAGACACACATTGATTGGTTGTCTCCCGCACAGGCCCTGGCTATGGATCGAGCCTGCAACTGAGGTACCTAACCTTGATTGGAATTGAACCCGGGATCCTTCAGTCCAGGATCCGATGCTCTATCTAATGAGTCAAAATGGCTAGGGCCACCTTCACATTTGTATGCTATTGAGCCTGTCATTGTTTACCTCCACTGGTGGCTGTAAATTCTGTGCAACCCACGGTATACTCTGATTCCGTTTCTTGTACCCTTACTTGTAGGTATTCAGTTATCATTGGTAGAGTTGATTCAAATTGTTTTTAAATCAGGCTTTCATCTCATAGAACTTAGTACCTTGATGCCTATCTAGTAGACAGCATCACACATGTACACACTTGCTATACATTGGTGGTCACAGACAGATATTTGTCCTTTGTTTCTCTCTAAATCATAGCCCTCTTGAATGGGCTGTTGTACTTGGGAATTACTCAGTTTAGCAAGTTTGAGAGGCAGTGGCGAGTGTTCAAATTCTGTTTCCTCTGTGCAAATGCTTCACCTTTCTGAACCTCTGCACAGTAGACATTTCACCCCCTCCTCACAGGGCTGTTTTGATGTCTGTGAAATAGCATAGAAAAAAGAATATCAGCATGTGTGTCTTTGTGGGTCTCTATAGCCATTAATTGGATCTGAATTATGTGAAAGACAGAGATACTTTGGTTTTTGTGCCAGGCTGTGAACTGCCCAGGATTCGGTGTCAAGCAGCACATAGTTATCTAAATTCCTGCGATTTGTTTGCTGACAATGATGTAATCAGGGCTACTTCCTAGACCTTGCATGGTGGGGGACATGATGTGAAGTGTTAAAAATTAACAAGATTTTTTGTTTTCTCACTGCCTCTCTGAGCCAAGGGCTAGTTATGTCTATTAATGTTTCTAGTCTCAGGGGATCCTGTCTCTCTTTCTGTAATTTTGGCACCAGTGAGAATGTGTGTGATAAGATCCGAGCTCTCGTGCGGTATCTGGTGAGGATTTTTTCCTGCATTTCTTTTCCTTGGATAAAAGGAGAAGCACATGAGTAAAGCATGAGGAGTCAGAACACACAACCCCTGCTTCCTCTCCTGTTCACCAGCTCTGTAACCGTGGACAAACGACCTAATCCCAGTGTCCTTGTCCTTTAACAAAGAGGAATCATCAAACAACTGAGGAATGGCTGAAAAGATTGTGTGACGTGGGTCTTTCTGTTATTTAGTAGTTGTGGAATCATGAGATGACACTCATGCTTCTAAATGAGTGTCTCAAACTAGTGGCTTCACGATGACGCCTGATATTCCTGTGTCTAAAAACAGAGGCCTTTTGGGAGCGAGTGTGTATCTACTTGATACACACGGTCCTCGTCAGTGGGAGGCATGTAAGATCACAGACTCTGAAACCAGACAATTAGGATTCAGATCCAGACTCTACTGCTTATTGCTGTGTGACCTTAGGATAGGTACGTACTCTCTCTGTGCTTTCCCTGCTGCATCTATAAAATGGAGAAAATAGTACTTGTCTCATTAGCTGCCTCGGGGTACATGTGTCAGTATATGAAGGGCACTTGAAAGTGTGTCTAGCACAGGGTGAGCTCTCAGGGAGGCTCAAGAGGCTGGTGGCAGAAAATGCCACAGTATCAACCCGATACTGAGCTAGTTCACGTGTGACTGGTTCACTTGTTTCCTTCCATAAACGATGACTTTGGGGGTTGCTGTAGCGTCCTGATGATTCCTGATGTGGTGGCTTTGTTCTTGGTTTAGGATCAGCCACCACCAGCATGAAAGCAATGCCCAGCGTCCCAGTGTTGCCGAGCCAGCTGTGTCAGAAGCAGGCGGCCTCCAGGGACTGCTGTGTGGCAAGAACTAATTGGGCTCCTCACATTCAGGAAGAGCCTGGGAGTGTTTGCAGGTCTCAGGCAGTGCTGTGAGGCTGTGGACCCAGCTGACAGGCCAGCCAGGCGTGGGTGAGACACAACAGAATCGCCCTCTCAGAGGTCGAGATTTGGGCCAAAAGGGGATCCAACAGGCAGTGTCATAAAAAGTGACAGGCCCTTCACATAAAGGCTGCCGTGTCTAATGAACACACGTGTTGCATGAGGTTTCGTATGGAAAGGACTCCGGGCCACTTGCTGCCTCTCTGCCATAGCTGCCCTCATAGATGTTGACTAGCTAGAACGTTGCCAAGAACATACCATCCAGTTAATAAGCAGTTTTTGAATGATGGGACCTATCTTCAAAAATAGAAGAGAGCAACTGTAATAAAAAATTGGAATGAAAACTCCTCTTTGAGTCTCATAACTCTTGCTTCAACTTCAAGGATTCCAGCTTAAACCCCTTTCCCCCAATTAAATTGAAAGCTGCAAAGGACCTCAGGTTATTTAAAATAATCTTTCACTCTGTGTCAGTGTTTTAATTTTTCTAAATATATGAATTTAAGGTGAAAAAAAACTTAACTAATACAATTTTATTTTTAAGTACTCATTTGAGAAGTGATACCCTCATTGTAAGCACGACAAGCCAGCCCAGCGGCCTTTAGCCCAGAGAGAAGCCTGTCACAGAGCCTCGGGTCACCCTGCTCTTCCCCTGCCAGACAGATTAGGGCCGCAAGCGCACTTCTTGGACTTGAAAGTAGAATGCTGATACTTGTATTAGTCAACACAGGGATTAATCATTAGAAGGTGTGAATCAGGTCTATTGCCTTATTGTTCATTTATTCACTGCCCCTATCGGTTTCCGGTTCTCCCTTGCTTGTCACCTTCAATTCAATAAGCACCTTTGCTGAGCCTCCACTAGCTGTGAGGCTGTCGCCTCATTGCTGCAGTGTAAGCATATGAATATGGCCCCACCCTAGTCCACCAGGCATTTGTGATTTACTAGGAGGCTTAAGACAGACAAATGTGAAAGGTGCCAGCAGGACATAGGGCCATCATCAGAGGTGTAAAGGAAGAACTTGAATGAGTTGAGATGCGGAGAGAAAATCAGGAAAATTTTCATCAGAGAGGTGGCCACAGGGGATGAATAGTGTGGATAGGCGCTAATAGATTGTGGACCATGGTTTGCTCAGGGAGGAAGTATTCTGATTTGAATCATATCAATGAGAATTCCGTGACAATGGAAAGGTTGATTTAGGGCTACGTTTTGGAGAGCATCATATGCCACTGTCCCCTCAAACTCAGTTCGGGTGTCCTTGGGAGGACAAAACTTAACAAAACTCAGTAATGGGCCCACTTTGTTAGATTCTCTGAAGATAGTAAATGTTTTTGGCTTTGTGTAAACAATCTCTGTTGCAACTGTCATAATTATTTAACTCTGCTCTTACAGCCAAAGCAGCATAGCCACTATATAAATGAATGGGTGTGGCTGTGTTCCAATAAAACTTTATTTACTAAAAGAGGCAATGGCTGAATTTGGCCCATAAGCCATAGTTTGCCAACCTTGATCTAGTTTTTAGCCTAAACTGAATTTAAATAACACATGTGTTCAACTAATAAGGAATAAAGAAAGTAATTGTGAATAATTCTGCGTTTTGATTTGACGGCTTCTGGGGCAGGCACTCCCATACTCGCATGCTCTTTCTGCATGTGTATTTTTTTTCAACATTATGTCTACAGTACTATACACATTACATCTTAGGATAGCGTAAGATATGAAATGTAATGCCTCTGACTACCATATCTTGATGATGACAACACTCCCATTAAAATTAAAATTGCCTAATTTCTTACTTGTAGTGGACTGGATATTAGAGGCATTATGATTGAACAACTTTATAATTATTCTTCCTGAGACCCGATGTTTAGTTACCTTCCAATTATGCTGTCCCTTTAAAGAATGCTATGATCTGGTTTTGAGTCCCTAAAATTTCCATAAGTGTTTTTTTTTTCCCAGAGTTTAATTTTAAAAGATTAGGAAACTTGTCCAAGTTTGTAGTTTTTGCCCTGTCCTGATATTCATTTAATTGGTTCTGCTAATGTGAATGCCCTTTCAAATATGAAAAAAAAATAAAGCAAGAGGGAAAAGTTGATTATTTCTGTAATTGGATTTTCTTTTGAATAAAATGATTTCACCCACTCTATATTTCTGACTTAAGGGATGGGGGTGGGGGACCAGTTTCTTTCATATTGTAGCAGAAGTAGACAGAAGGTATAGTCTGTTCCAAGGTATCAGAATAGCATATTCGTTTTGGTTGTAATTAATTACTGATGCTGAATATACTCTGGCCCCTGCTTTCATTCCCAAGTCTAAATTTCCACTGTGTGCAAAATAATTCCATCCAGGAAGAATTCTAATTACTTTAGTAATTATCGTCTTATCGCTAAATGGGATTCAGACATTTGCTGCAGTTTATGAATGTTAGAAATGTTTCATTTCCTTTTCACCTTGAATAACAGAAAACTACACATTACTGAATCTGGCTTCATTGAACCTTATAATTCATGTTACCATAGAAACAGAAAAACTCATATAAGAATTATGTTAACAGTACCATAGATAGTAAATACCTTCACTTTAACCAGCAATATCATAAAATGATCTTAATAACAGATGTGCAAAAATTCTGTGAATTTTAATATGGTTTCTTTTTAAATGTTATAACAATATTATTCAGTATGCTTATATTTAATCTTTAAAGCAATATATTTGGTCTTATGTAAGGCTTTGTGCTTATTTCCAAATATTCGCTGTGGAATACAAGCATAGCGTTATAGGTTAAAAAACACTCTACATAGTATTTATTTAATTTTTAATAGTGATAATTCTTTTGATTTTTGCTTAAAGTCAAACTGTATATTTTGGGTTTATAGCAGGTTTAGGAATGTAATGGGTGACACCACATTCTCTGGTAGTATCTGCTTCTGGTTGGTCCCCTCTCTTATTTTTGGCTTATTTGACAACCACTTTTCTTTTTGCATTTTAGAAACATGTTTCCCATATACTTGACCAGTTTTTACTACATGTATGTAACAATTATTTATTTTTTTGCCATTTTAAATTCTGATATTCAGGATATCCAGAAATTTCCAAAACTTTAGCAAATCTTTTTACATTTTATCCATATTCTTCTCTCTTTCCCTGTCCCATACATACTAGTTTTTTACTTCAAAAATGTAAAATTGTACCAAATTTAAACTAAATAAGTCATCTGGATTTTTTTAGCTTAATAAAAATCATTTTATTTCTTTTAAAGAGAGGGAATAGTTTTAAAAACTAATTGCTACTAAATTTTTTTCATGAGGAGGCCTTGAAAACCTATCTTTGATTATAAATATCACTTAAAGTTAATAAGTGAATTTTATGTTAGGAAGTAGATTTTGGTTACTATTTGAAAATAATTCCTTTTAAATTTCTCTCAAAAGGTCAGAAATTTGAGTTCTACTTTGAAAAAGATCATGGCTATTCATTTGTAGGAATACATTTGTATTCTTATTGTATTTAGCTTCCAAACAAATAGTGTTGGGCTTTTTTTTAAGCTATCTTTTTAACATTTATTTCCAATTTTATTACTTTATTCTAAAAGAATTTGGTCTGTGTAAATGTGATCTCTTTAAGGTAGTAAATGTGTGCACTGGTGAAGTTGATTGTTTTGATTAGTGTCCTGTTAGGAAGAAAAGCTATGTGTGGTATTTCTACCAGATGTTATTTAATATAGGAAATTTACTATATAGAATATTTTTAAAAGTAAAGATTGGGAGTTGAGGTAACCAGAGAATAATAACTGCTGAAAGCAGTCACTGCTACTCGGGCTAAGGGGATAAAAAGAAGAGGTTGTGTTACTGGAATCTAGGAGCAAGGATTGTGGTATTGCTGCCTCAGAAATAGAAGGTAAACACCTCCAGACCCCATCAGCTTCTTTCTGCTCTCACCTTCTGATCTCCTAATGGAACCTAATGGGAAGCCACTGCCAAAGGAACCAAATGGACTTTTGAGACTTCTAGCCCCATATTACCTGCTGTACATATATGCGTGTGAGGCTAAGAGACAGCAAGAATAACACCAGTTTTTCTCTCTCTCAAGTAATGGACAGAGTGGGACTCATTTTATATTACTGATTTTCTATTAGGTTAAAATTTTTGAAATTGATGATACTTGACCATTTTTTATTTGCAAAAAAAAAACAAAAAAACACACCAAAACAACCCCCAAAACCAACAAATAAAACAAGAACATCATATGACTCAACTTTCAGATTCTATTACATGATGATAATTTTAAAAAAATATATTTTTATTGATTTCAGAGAGGAAAGGAGAAGGGGAGAGAGAGACATAGAAACATCAATGATGAGAGAGAATCATTGACCGGCTGCCTCCTGCGCCCACACTGGGGATCAAGCCGGCAACCTGGGCATGTGCCCTGACTGGGAATTGAACCATGAGCTCCTGGTTCATAGGTTGACACTCAACCACTGAGCCATGCCGGCTGGACTCATGATGATAATTTCACTCACATTGGTTAGATGAACTTTCTCTAATATACAGACTGTCAAATATTGTCTATTTTCCATTTTTTCCTAATATATATATATTTTTTTGCTGATTCAAAAGCAGTCACAGAAATGTTTCCTACTCTTATTTGGGTCACCGAAGGCTTTACAAATCAGAATGAAACAATGGTCACTTCTTTCTGAAATATATACATACAATTTTAGATGCAATTTTAGGGAGTCCACAGACTCTAAGAAAAGAAACCCTAGATTGACATAAAGAAAGGGCATTCTTGGCATTGGCATTTTTTTGTGTGTTTCTTTAATCTGTATTCATCTTAAGCATGGCTACCTTAAATGTATAGTATAAATATATACCACCCTCTCATGATTTTCAGAGGGGAGTTTTCAGTGATTCTAGGTAGACAGTGAATACCACAGTTAGAGACATAAATGGGTGGGTGGAGGGAGGGAGGGTTTTTCAACCTTATCTAAATGTTTTAGTGCTTTTTCTGTTTTCAGCCTAAGATCCTTAAGAGAATTTTTCATAAAATTATGAAAATAAATTTAAAACTGCTGAAAATTGTCTTAAATGTATTCAAAAATGTCCTGTTCTTTCTCCTTAAATTTATATTATTTTTCTCACTCACTTACTCTGAGAAAAACCTCCAGTAATATGACAAATTGAAAAGATACAGAAATCTTAGTGGGGACACATTCAGTCTTTCACCAATAAGTGTGATAATAGCTGTAGACCCTTTATCAGGTTGAGATAATTTCCTCCTATTCCTTGTTTTTTATCATGAGAGTTTTTATCATGAATGGGCATTGGAATTGTCAACCTTGCTTTCTGTATCTATTAAGAATCTCCGTTCTTTTAATATGGTTTATTGCATTAATCGATATTTGTATATCAAACCAACCTTGTGTTCCTGTGATTAAAAACTTGGTTGAGATATGCAATCCTCTTTATATGTTTCTGGGTTCAGTTTGCTAATATTTTGTTAAGAAATTTTGTCTCTTTGTTTATAATGGATATTAGTCTAGAATTTATTTCTAATTTCTTTCTCTTGTTTTCCTATAGGCTACTGCTGGACTCATAAAATTAGTCCCTTTCTCATCTATCTTTGAAATGGTTTCTGTAGTACTAGTTTTATTCTTTGTTAAATGTTTCATAGAATTCACCAGGGAAGCCATCTGGGCCTGGGTTGTTCTGTGTTTTCTTTTGTTGGCAAGATTTTTTAATTACAAATTCAATTTTTGTAATAGAGAAATAACTAATCAAATTTTCTATTTCTTCTTGAGTCATTTTTTATAATTTATGTCTTTCAAATAATTAGCCCATTACCCTTAGTATCTCTTTGGACATATAATCTATATATATAAAAGCCTAAGCGACTGTTACGACCAGTTGACCGAAGACCGGTCTACCGGTCACTATGACAACGCACTGACCACCAGGGGGCAGATGCTCAATGTAGGAGCTGCCCCCTGGTGGTCAGTACGCTCCCACAGCCAAGCTCCCGTGGTCCCTCCCCAGGCCAGCAGGGTGTCAGTGCACTCCCACAGCCAACCTCTCATGGCTGGCCAACCTCCCGCGGTCCCTCCCCCCAGTTGGCCGGTCCCAATCAGCCCCAATCAGTCTGATCACCAGCCAGGCCGAGGGCTCCTACCCATGCACAAATTCATGCACCGGGCCTCTAGTTGAAGTATAAAATCCTATTAGTTTCAGGTGTTCATCATAGAGATTCAATATTTATATACATTATGAAATGATCCCCACAATAAATTTAATTATAATCTGTCACCTTACAAAGTTACTACAATACTATTAATTATATTCCTTATGTTGTACATTATATCTCTATGACTTATTTTGTAACCGGATGTTTATATCTCTTAATCCCCTTCACCTATTTTACCCACCAACCTCTCCCCACTCTGATAACCACCAGTTTGTTTCCTGTATCTATGAATAGGTTTCTGTTTTGTTTTGTATGTTTATTTACTTTTTGATTCTACTTATAAGTGAAATCATACCACATTTGTCTTTCTCTAACTTAATTCACTTAGCATAATACCCTCTAGATGTATCCATGTTGTTGCAAATGGCAGGATTGTCTTCTTTTTAATGGCTGAATAATATTCCATTGAACATATTGTGGAGAAAAAGAAAACATTTTTCTACCCTTGAAGGTTTTATCAGCTCGTCTAATAATTAAATCTACATGAGACAGATTAACAAGAGAGAATAACCAAATTTCATTTCATATGTATTTATGGGAACCTCACATAATGAGAGTCAGAGATGCCACATACAAGAGAGGTTCAGGTACAGTAAGTTAAAATGAAGTATGTATGGCATTCTGAGCTAAGGATGAGGTAAGGCACCTTGGGGGATGAGAGAGGAAGAAGATCGTTTCAGGATGATAAGAAGAGCAAATATTCAATAATTAGTAGTTTGCCCTGCCCTATAGATAAGTCAAAAAAGGTTCTCTCTGATAATCTCTTATTATGGACGAGACCTCTAATTTAAATTCTTCTGGTAATTATAATTTGGTAATTATAGAGGGGCAGAAGTTTCTCTTGAGCCCACAGGGTCTCAGTTGCCTTTAGCTTAAAATAATCTGCGTTCCACAAGGCATATCTATGGGTGACTATAGATGTGCTATATATGCCACATCATCTTTATCCACTCATCTATTCATGGGCACTTAGGTTGCTTCCATATATTTACTATTGTAAATAA
The DNA here is from genome assembly GCF_000147115.1 of Myotis lucifugus. Lineage (NCBI taxonomy): Eukaryota > Metazoa > Chordata > Mammalia > Chiroptera > Vespertilionidae > Myotis > Myotis lucifugus. Next base: position 1,883,472 of record NW_005871170.1, on the reverse strand, counting down.
TACTGCAGTGAATATTGGGGTGCATATATCTCTTCAAATTAGTGTTTTTGTTTTCTTTGGATAAATACCCAGAAGTAGAATTGGAGGATTTTGTGGTAGTTCTGTTTTTTATTTTTTAAGGAACCTCCATACTGTTTTCCACAGTGGCTGCAAATTAAAGACGATATGAATAAATGGATAGATAGATCATTTTCATGAATTGAAAGAAGTAATATTGTTAAAATGTCCATAATCCCCAATGCAATCCACAGATTCAATGCAGTCCCCATCAAAATATCTATGAATTGTTTCATAGAACTAGAACATAATCCTAAATTTTCTCTGTCTGATTAAAGCAGTCTTGAGAAAGAGCAGAAGTGGAGGATCCTGCTCCTTGATTTCAAACTATACTACAAAGCTATAGTATTCAAAACAATATGGTACTGGGAAGAAAATGGACACATAGATCAATGGAATGGAATAGAGAGCCCCAAAATAATAGTAAACACCCATATATATGGTCAGTTAATCTTAGTATACTGTTAGTGTTGATCCTGACTGTAGTGCTGTCTCCTTTATGCCTGAAGTTGGTAATTTGTGTCTTCTTTTTCTTCTCAGTCTAGCTAGGAGTTTAGTAATTTTGTTGTTGTTTTATAAAGAGGCATCTTTACTTCTTCTCTATTTTCTATTTTATTGACTTCTTGTGCCTTATTTCCTTTCTTTGTCCTACTTTGCTCTTTTTTTTAGCTTCTTGAGGTGGAAGCTTAGTTTATTTAACACAAACATTTAAATCTATAAATTTCTCTCTAAACACTGCTTCAGCTGAATCCCATATATTTAGATATATTGATTTCCATTCAGTTCAAGATATTTTTCCCCCTGCTTCTGTCTAGTTTGCTTTTCCTGGAAGTATTGAGTAATTGTCCTAGAATTAATATCCATAGAACTAAAATATATTTTTCAACCATGTGTTTAGTTTATGCCTAATAATTTTAATAGGTCTGATTCTTTTTCTGAGGTAATAGAATATATGTTATTTTTAGGTTTTTGACATGTGGAATTTGAAGCTAATAATTTTTTGATCTAAAGAATGAACTAGAATCAACCTTTTTCCTATTTTTGCCAGTGTAACACCAAATTGCAAGTGAAAATCTTGAGACGAATTAAAGTACTACATTTTATAGTATTTCAATATAGTATAGGATATATGTAGTTTTAATCAAGGTAAATAAGTCTAAAAATATTGGGGCTTTTAAAAATCCTAGCGTCAGACCAGCAAATAGGTAGTACTCTCCTCACATGTCCTGATAGATTTCTTAACTATACATAGCACTGCTTCTGCCAAGGCAGATGCATAATTTGAATCTTTTTCATTAATTCCATTTCCAAGTAATTTAATGAACCCATTTTGCCAGTAAATAGCTTGTGTAAGTCAGAAACAATAATGGGTCAAAATGTCTATCTTTAATATAATTAAACATTTCTATATTCTTCTTTCAGAATTATTCTCTAATGCTACTATGAAAATATAGATATAGAAGGTCTTTTAAATTTTAAAAACACATAATACCTAGTAATTATATTCATTAGACTCAGTTTTAATAAATTCATGGGAATGCATTTTAATATTTTTAATATTTTGAAAATGCAAGGCTTCTCAAAAACAGCATTTAGTCATAATTAGCATAATAAATATTTGGATTAATATTGTATTTTACACCTCATATGATTTCCTCTTAGCACTTAAATCATATGTAATTTAGAACTTGGTTCACTACAGAATTTGATTTTCTCATATACTGTAGAGAATTATTTACTGAGCAAATTAACACTGTAATTATGAGGAGCTTTTTGTTGTTGGTTCAGTTAAGGAACTGAATTATTTTTAAGAACATATATAGCGTCATTTGCAGATATAAAATTAATGTATAAATGAGCCTCATCAAATATTAAAATGCAGTCTCTACTTTGAAAACATTTTATAGGCAATCAGTTTATATTCTTATAAACTTTGAAACCAATTAAACTACTTTTAGTTTTAAGTTCTGACTAACATAGGTCTTTCACTAATTCATGGTGGTCTGCTCCCTCTCCTGTTATCAGTCAACTAGTTGTGTAGATTATCAAATATATCCACGCATTGGACATTTCCTTCCTTAACATTTATGATGACTAGTGCAAAGGTTTGTCTTTCCTTTTTCACTGTGGGCCTTGAAGCCAAAGTAAGCAGGTGTTGCATAATACTGAGCTCAACTATCCTGGATCAAGAAGGATTGGGGGGTGGGGAGAAATCAGTAAGGTACTTTCCTGTGGGAATACCCCATAATCTAGTGCCAAGTTCATTCTAATTCACAGCCTAGGACAATAAGGAATTGTATTTGTTTCTGCAGTATTTCACAGACAGTTTCTAAGATTTTTTTTTAATTTCCTAGGAGAGATAGACTCTTCTTTGTCATTTCTAATGTGATCCATTACTTTTACCTTTGTTTAGGAGTAGTTATAAGTGTAAAAATTAGCTAATTGAAGCAATGGACATAATTTTTCTATCCCACATGCTTTAATAAGTATAGGAAATGGTCTTACTATCTGTAGCTTACTATAAAAGCATGTTTTTATGATTTTCCAACATAATTTTAATAATCACCCTTAATGAAGAAAATGTTTTTATATTACAATAAAATAAAAACTGTTTTTTAATATACCATTTTATTTTTCTCTATGCATATTGTATCTTTTTCTATTTATCATCACAGAGAAAAGTTCCTGTCTTTGTAACTTATCTTATTGATTAAAGTTCAGCCAAATTAATAGCTAAATGAGACTAAGTAGGAATCAAGAAAATATTTTTTTAAATAAATTTATCATTCTTCTTCCACACAGGCTTTAAAGGATTATACAAACTAGGTATGGAATAATGAAGCTGCTTGTATTAGGCATCCAGTAATTTGATTTTTTTCCCCTTGTTACATTCTTTTGTTCTCTTATGCCCCCAAATATTTAATATATCTTGATGAGATAAGCTGTCCTATTCATTCTTATAGAACTGCATTTAGGTGGTAGAACAATCTTTATAGCTAGGTATTCTGTGATTTGAAATTTTTCCTATTGTTTTATTGATTCTGTTTTGAATGCTGTTAAAGTTATTTTGTTGTTCTTATACTGTCAGTATACAATAAACTATTGTAGCATACTTGAGAAACTCAATAGCCACAGAGGAATGATTTTTAGGATGCTAACATTGGACCTATCAAAAGCAAAGGCAGCTTGTTTACCTAACCACTCTATAATGGAAAGTGTTTAGTGATTTACTTTTAAATAAAAAAGGATAACAAAAATTGTTTATTGATGGAAAGCCTTCAGTTGGCTCTGCAATGAATAATATCTTTTTTTTTTGTGAGGGACAAAAAATAAATAAATAAATAAACCTGGAGGAAATAGACATAATTGCATTGAGCAGAGGGAAAACTGTAAAAAAAAATTTGGGTATCCTCAGAAATAATAAAATATGTTGCATCTCTAAAATGAAATCACTATGCTTTGAAAAGGAAACTTGGAGAAGGAGAGAAATTTAAAATAAGATATTCAATTAAAATTTTTTCAATAGAAGAGTTGGAAGATAAAATCAACTAAATCTTCCAGAAAGTGGAATAAAAGGACAAAGATTGAAAATGGCAGTGGAAAAGCTTAGAGACTCAATTCACCAATTTCAACATTTGAAGGAGAGGCATCCCAGAGACAGAAAAAAATGACTTTAGCCCAGCCACTGTTGCTCAGTGGTTGAGTGTCAACCTATGAACCAGGAGGTCAATGCCCTGTCAGGGCACATGCCCAGGTTGCAGGCTCTATCCCCAGTAGGGATCATGAAGGAGGCAGCCAATGAATTATTCTCTCTCATCATTGATGTTTCTGTCTCTCTTTCCCTCTCCCTTCCTCTCTGAAATCAACAAAAATATATTTTTTAAAAAAAGAAAGAAATGATTTTAAAAAAGAACATAGACCTAAAGAACATGACTCTCTAGATTGTATCCTTTACAAAAACTTAAATACCTAACGCAAGGTCTATTATAAAATTTAAAATCAATAAGAATGAATTTAATATCCTAAAAGCTTTCAAAAAGAGAGTGGGGCACAAATGAAGAAGTGTGCCTCAGAGTAAATCTGGACACCTTATCAACCTTGCCAGCTTAAAAAAAAAAAGAAAGGGAGGGGGGAAGATTATGAAATTCAGGTGGATAATACTTTTCATTTTGGAGTGCTATGTATAGCCACGATCAGTCATAAATTGAGAGTTCAGACATCCTAGGACAGTAACAAAATTTTGTTAGCTCTCTTTTTTAATGACACTTCTGAAAGAACGCTCCTGCAAAATTATGGAGAATAGAATAGTCAAGAATTAAGAGGACATGGGATCCAGGAAAAAAACGGAATTGAAAAAAAGGAGACCAAGGAGTAACATTCAACTATTACAGCTGCTTTATTATGAATGCAACACACACTTGAAGAAAGTAAGAGTGGCATTTTTAGAGGGGACAGGGGGTGGAATCAAACTGGTCAATTATATAATACTAGAGGCCTGATGCACGAAATTTGTGCAAGAGTAGGCCTTTGCAGCCCTGGCTGCCTTGGGCCGAGGCAGCAGCCCCAGCGACTGTCTTGGCCCTCGCATCCCTGGCTTCATCTGGAAGGTCGTCTGGATGGTGATTCTGCTGTTCAGCTGTTCGGTCAATTTGCATATTATGCTTTTATTATTATAGATATTGAATGTTTAGGAAATAGTATTGGTTTTTGATAGACTTGATGGAGCTTCTGGAAACATTAGCATAGATACATAGAATATTTAGAATATTGGGAAAAAATTTTAAAAAGAGACAACTATTAACTTTATGAAAAATTCAATATTGTGACAAAAGAAACTTCATGATAGTATACCAGTTGGCTCTGCAATGAACAATATTTTTGCAGTTATACTAATGAAAATACTATTAATTTCACCAAAAATTGTGCATGATTGTATAGTGAAGGGAGGGATAGAGTAGTTTAAAGAGCTAAATCCTCATTTACCTTAATAGAGAAGTCAGTAAATATTACATTAAAATAAGTAAATCTAGAAATAGTAGAATAAGTATCTTAAAATAGAAAACAAAGAAACATCTTAAAAAATTAAAAATGGGTATCTCTTGCAGATGACAGGGATCCACTGTTTTTCATAAATTCTTAATATTTAGGACTCTTTTAAAAGTATTTGCTAATATCTCTTTCCTGAAAGTAAAATTTAATTCTAAAAGGAACAATGGTATTTAAAATATTAGGGAAGTACAATAATTATAGATTGCAATAGAGTTTTTACATTTTTGTCTCATTATTTTTTAGAGTTCCTGGAATAACTATTGCTACAGATATTATCTGTGGTTTTCCTGGAGAAACAGATCAAGATTTTCAAGAAACAGTGAAACTTGTTGAAGAGTACAAATTTCCAAGCCTCTTTATTAACCAGTTTTACCCAAGACCAGGAACTCCTGCTGCAAAAATGGAACAAGTTCCAGCACAAGTGGTAAGATCGTTTTCTGTAAGGTATTGTATTTAGCCAATAGCTATAAAAATGCATCTGTGTTGCCTATCTTAGCACACTTGGCTTACATTATAAAAGATGGAGAGTTTTCCAAGTTGGAGTCAGGGTGGGGACCTTAGATAAATTAAATGACCTTAGGCAACTAAAGTGTCACCTCTTTTTCTTTTGAAGAATAAGGTTCTGGTGACACTGGGAAGGAACATTTTAACTACTAGTATTTGCCTATGTTTATAAAATAAAGTCTTGGTTGTTTCAAAATCAGGCAACATTTAAATATCTGTGAGCAAAGAAGGCATCATATTTACACTACTTTTTAAGAGACCCTTTCATAATATGCTTGTGGTTTTCCTATGTTTTCCATGGTATAGATTTGATGTTTACTATCTATCTACCTATCTATCTCAGGTATGTGTTGCTTTTGCAATAAAACAATATAATTTTATTCTTACATGATCATAGATATAGTACAGTAAGATGACTTAAAATAAATGTGAAAAAGTTTGAGATCCAGTAAAGGCAAACTGTTTCCCAGAATGCCCCAGAAAGTAATAGTCTCAAACAAATATTTAGTTTCTACGTTCAGTAGCTAAACATGGAAAAACATAGAGCCTTAAGAGGAAGTGGAATTTTTTAACTGAAAATTTTCTACTTTGTTTCTAATAACTAAAAAATATTGTGCCCTGCCATTAATTTTCTTCAAATTCTTTCATGAATAAATACTAAAAAGTATAACCCAAAGCTTATTGTTTATATGCATATGTATATATGTATATATGTGTGTGTGTCTTTTTTCCCAGTAAAACAGAAGTCAGTATCATTCTTTGTTTTCTCAAACTTTTCTTCATTTTTATTTTACAAGTTTCCTTGTATACAAGGATAAAAAATACAGGGTTTCCCAAAAATTGTATACATACTTTGAATCATTATAAAGTCAGTGTTTATTAACATGCACTTCATTTTCAAAATTTAAAAGAATCTACAGAAATGAATAATTTATTTTTCTCAACATCTGTTTTCAAACTGATGACTGTCCTGGTCCAGTCACTGCTGATAATGCGAAGCAATGGAATTGCAAACATCAAGAATCATTTCATTCAGTATTTGTGTGCCCTCAATTGTCAACTGTTGCTGGCTTTGTACCATAAACTCTTATCTTTTATGTATTCCTATAAAAAAGTCTAGTGAATAAATTTTCTTTGTTCAAAGCTTAGTCTGGTCTCACCCATTATTTCAAATAAGTTAAATCTGAAAAGCAATGAAACTTTGAGTTATCAGCTGTTAAAGTGTGTATACATTTTTAGGGACACCCTGTATTTTTACAAGTAGCTGTCTTTCCATTTTCATGGCTATATAGTATTCCATTGCATGTAAATCCCAATTTATTCATCCTATTGCTGATCATAATCTGAATCTCCAGTGACTTGTGTATACATCGAAGTTTGTGAAGTACTGTTGTAGTTCACTAATTGCCTGTTTATCTGTTTTTAACCTGCTGTCAAGCTATCTATAAAATCTCAAACTTTAGTCTATTTTTAACTTCTATAACTTGATTCTTGTTCATGGGTTTGAGATTTCTAATGAAGTCCTCATATTTTCTTTTGTATTTTTTAAGATATTACTTAGTTATCTTAAAGTCCATTCTGAATTCTCCAGTATGTAGGCCTTGTCTTGGTTTCTCTTTTTTTCTCCTTGACTTTGACCAGTTGTCTTCCCTTTCTATGCATCTGATTATTTTTAGTAAATGATAAGTATTTTTCATTTTAAAAAAAAATTATAGGGCCCTGGCCAGTGTGGCTCAGTTGGTTGGAAGGTCACCCCATACACCAAAAGGTTGTGGGTTCCGTTCCTGGTCTGGATATCCAGGTTTGGGTTTGATCCCTGATCCAGGTCAGCTCAGGGCGAGTTCTGTAGGCAACCAATTGATCTTTCTCTCTCTCTCTCTCTCTCTCTCTCTCTCTCTCTCTCTCTCTTCCTCTCTTTATAAAAAAATCAATAAAAATATATCCTCAGGTGAGGATTAAAAATAAATAAATAAAATAAATTTTAAAAACTATAGCATCTAGACCAGTGGTTCTCAACCTTCCTAATGCCGCGACCCTTTAATACAGTTCCTCATGTTGTGGTGACCCCAATTTCATTGTTACAAATTGAACATAATTAAAGCATAGTGATTAATCACAAAAACAATATGTAATTATATATGTGTTTTCCGATGGTCTTAGGCGACCCCTGTGAAAGGGTCGTTCGACCCCCAAAGGGGTCACGACCCACAGGTTGAGAACCGCTGATCTAGACTATAATCTTCTAGGAGGATTTAATTTTGCTTCTACCAGGCTCTAAGGTAAAGACTGATTACTTTAATTTGTCTGAGGTTGACCTTTGGAACTGTTTCTCAGTCTGTCTCAGGATTGATTTATTTCTTTTTTCTTAAAATTTATTTTATTGTTTAAGGTATTACAAATAGTAGTACATAGGATTGGTTTATTTCTGGTTTGCCTTACCTTTTTAATGCAGCCTGTGGTATGCTGGTGTTTAAAACTGACTCTCAGTAGGAAGTGTTCCGAGTTGTAGCATTTGCCAATTTCCATGGTATAAACACTTCCACTGTATCAGTTTCAAACTACCCATGTGCCATCCCTAGACACGGAACTGGGAAGAGATGCACACAGTCAGGTGGTATAAGCTGGATCCTACATACCACTTAGTAGAGCTCTTCTGTAGTGGGAACCAGGGTCTTTCTTTATGGTGGGTCTTCAATACTAATTTTTGTCTCCCTGGGCTCATAAGAATGCGGAAGCCTCTGCATAGTTTTCCAGCCTCTTAGCTTTTGCATGGCTACTCAGCCTCCCAGCAACTACTTACAAATTAATGAGTTCCTGGAAGGGAAGAGTGGCTCCAAGTGTTGAGGTAATGGATCTTGGTCCCTCAGGTCATCACTGCCTTTGTGATTTTTGATGTTCAAACAGTACATATTATAAATTCGATTCACCTTTTCTTATTGTTTTTGGTAAGATTTTGGTCTGATACAGCTAGTTTGCCTTGGCCAGAAGCAGAGCAGAGCTCATCTCCTTGAATCAGCTGCAGATGCTTTGTTGTTGTTCTCGTCTTTTATCTTGTAAACATAGCCCTTAGCATCTTCCTTACATGTTTAGACTTTAGACACCCAGTCCTGGCATAGTAGAACCTTTTTTATTTCTTTTTTTGGATTTTATATTTTAGAGCTGTGTTAAGTTGACAACAAAACTGAGCAGGAAGTACATAGAGTTTCCATATATTCCCTACTCACACACACGTTCAGCCTTCCCAGTATCATCCCACATCAGAGTGGTCCATTTGTTACATTAAGGAACCTACACTGACACATCATTATCACCCAAAGCCCATAATTTACATTACATTTCACTTTTGGTGTTGCACATTCTATAGGTTTGGACACATGTGTAATGACATGTACCCACTATTTATAGTACCATATAGAATACCTTCACTGCTCTAAAAGCCCTCTGTGTTCCACCTGTTCATCCCTCCCTCTTCCATAACACCTGGAAACCACTGATATTTTTACTGTCTCTATAGTCTTGCCTTTTCCAGAGTATCATATAGTTGGAATCATACAGAATATATTCTTTTCATACTGGCTTATTTCACTTAGTAATAGGCATTTGAGAAATATTCCTATGTCTTTACATGGCTTGATAGCTCATTTCATTTTAAAACAACACAAATGTATTGTCTCATAGTTTTTGAGACTGGAATTCCAAAGGCAGGCCCCTGCTCCCTCTGCACCATGAACAGGAATCCTTCCTTGCCTCTTCCAACCTGTGTGGTTTGCTGGTAATCTTTGTCTTTCACTTGTAGCTGCATAATTCCAATCTCTGCCTTCATTGTCACAGGGTGTCCCTATGTTTCTCTGTCTTCACATGGCTGTGTTCTTGTAAGAACCCCAGTCATATTACATTAGGGACCCACCCTACTCCTCATCTTAACTTGCAGTGACCCTGTTTACAAATAAGGTCACATTCTGAGATATGGGAGTTAAGACTTAAGACTTTAATATATTTCTTTTTGGGGAGATACAATTCAATCCATAGTACTCTCTCATTTCTGTAATTAGGCTCAAGGTAAAAACTGAAGCCTGGAAGAATTTTATCTTTGTAATATTTTGAACCTTAAATAAAGAAACAAGCATTAATAATAAACTATAGAGCTGCCATGAAAGAGGTTATGTAATATGCATTTAGTCTTCTTTGTTCTCCTAAATTTATAAAATATTAATACTGGCTAACTGTCTCAGGTAGATTATGAAGCTGCTTAGCAACTAGACTTCACCAAAATAAAGCATTGCAACCAAATGGGTAGCAATTCTTTCTTATCTAATATATTTCCCAGTTCCTTGCCCAACAAAATCAACAATGAAAGTAGCATCTAACCCATTATTAGAAGAAGAGCCCAATACCATTTGCTTTCAAACAACAGCTTTTTATTCTGGCTTTAGAATGCCTCTTAGTGGAAATATATTGTTTCCTTAGATATATTTTATTTCTACTAAAATCAAGCCCCCCCCCCGAAAAAATGTGTCCCATATGAATTACATGAAATAATTTCAATATACTTTCCCCTTTCTTTATAACTACTTTTACATAAATACTAGTATTAATATACATAAATTTCATTATATTTAATGTTTTATAGTAGAGCTCTGGTAAATGAACTAACTTATGTGTTTTTCGTAATCATTTAAATCACCAAATGGATAAAGCATCATTCAGTTGAGTTTGACACTAACATAGATGGGCGGAGTAGATTTTTTGCTAATCCTGCTAAAAAAGAGTTATAGCTTTCTTAAATTTATAATGAAAATAAATTAGGCAATATATTTTCATGAACAGGATAAACTAAAATTTATTTTTTCTTAGCTTTTGCAAGATTATTTACATAAGCGATTTAATAGTGAATCACCTAAACCAGATGAGAGTGGCCTTTGACTTAGTTGAAGGGTCAAATTTGCATGTTTATATTTTCTATTCCATTGAGTCTTCCTTCATTAGTCTTCATTAATCATAAATAATTCCAATAGTATTTTTAAATTGTGGTTAAGATTCTTAATCTGCCTAGAAAATGTCCTTAAGTTTAAAAAGTTTTTTGATCCTTATCTCTTCTGACTTTGTTTTTAAGAAAATGTTGATGAAAAATAATAGCATGATGAAATCTTTATTGTAAGAGATCTATGACTTAAAGAAAATGTCTTTAGACAAGGAGAGTGGCTGTTGGAATGTTCATATCGGTCTAAAATGTAAAATTGTGATATTAACTCCACCTGCTTGCTCATCTTAAGTCTTGGAAACAGAGTGTAAAAATAATAACTTTAAACAGATGTCAGCATGAAAAAATCATAACACACTTACTTGCAATTTCTAGGCTATTTATCCTAAAGATAATGAGGCCACAATAGTACTTCCTGCCTCAACCCTGAGGAAAGGGGGGTTGTGTTCCTGAGAGGGCTGGAGGGCCATCCTTGGGGCAGATAGATACAGGCATTTTCCCTGAAACTGTCCACAGTAGCCTTCCCTGTGAAGAAATGAATTTTTTTTAATATATTTTATTGATTTTTTACAGAGAGGAAAGGAGAGGGATAGAGAGTTAGAAACATCGATGAGAGAGAAACATCGATCAGCTGCCTCCTGCACACCCCCTACTGGGGATATGCCCGCAACCCAGGTACATGCCCTTGACCGGAATCGAACCTGGGACCTTTCAGTCCGCAGGCCAACGCTCTATCCACTGAGCCAAACTGGTTAGGGCAAGAAATGAATTTTTGTTAGAGGTATTCAAACGAAGGCAAGGTGACCACTTGGAATAGATGTTGAATCAGGAATGTTCTTAAATGGCAATCAGAAGCTTATTTACATAATGGCTCTCCCAAATCTAGCTACCTGTGAGTCCAGGACACACTTTATTTTAAAAAGTAAAATAAAGAAACATACTATATAGAAAGAACTTTGCTGCTCTCTCTAAATGATTTTGAACCTTTTTGCTGTTTCTGAGCACAATTCTAAAGTTTAACAACTCGGTATTTTAGTGTATAAGTTGCCTTAAAAGAAGAAGTCCTGACACTTTACTAGATAACATAATTATATTATTTACACAGTCCCTGATTTTCAAACTAAACTTTTTTTCTTTGGGGGAGAGGAAAAAAATATTTTCAAGAGTTTTATACTCTATCAGGGGTCCTCAAACTACGACCCGCGGGCCACATGCAAATACAAATATTGTATTTGTTCCCAATTTGTTTTTTTACTTCAAAATAAGATATGTGCAGTGTGCATAGGAATTTGTTCATAGTTTTTTTTTTAAACTATAGTCCGGCCCTCCAACGGTCTGAGGGACAGTGAACTGGCCCCTGTTTAAAAAGTTTGAGGACCCCTGCTAGATTGTCAGGACATTTTATTCTAGATTGATTCCCAAACACACCTTTTGGGAAGCCCCCTTTTCTCAATATCTTTTTTTTATTTTGACTTCTCTTTTAGAATAAATATTTTGTGAATCTTATGCAATTAATTGTATTTAGTCCTTCCAGTTAGTCTTTTTAATTCCTCATTTCAGGACATATCATTTCTCTTCTTATTTTTATTTTTGATGGAGTTTTTTGTTGTTGTTGTTTGTTTGTTTTTTCTGACCATAGTTTTGTATGTAGATTTCAGCAGATCATATAACAGTCTTTCAGATGACTGTAGTAACAGCAGGGAAGTAAGAACTAGAGTATAATCTAGAGCAGTGATGGCGAACCTATGACACGCGTGTCAGAGGTGACACGCGAACTCATTTTTTTGGTTGATGAGTTTTAATATAGGTGGTGTTCATTTGACAAATGGAGAATTGAATTTAATTTGTTTTTTGTTTTTCTATATCATTGGCCTAAATATGTTATCTAAACTTTCCAATTTTTTCACCTTTTACTCTATTATAAATCTGCTGACTTTTGTTTAATCACTTTACTCATTTTTTTTTCTGGAATATGAACTAGGAATTCTGTAACCTAGTTAAATTAGTTGTTGATGGGGGCTGAAAATGGCAGCAACGAGACCCTCGGTGGTGGAGAGAATATGGGCCCCCAAAGATTTCTATGTCCTAATCTCAAACCCTGTGAATGTGCTACCTCACATAGTAAAAAGGACTGTGCAGATATGATTAAGTTAAAGCCATTTGAAATGGGGGGATTATAATGAATTATCTGGTTGGCCTCAAGGTAATCACGAAAGTTCTCAGAAGAGGGACGCAGGAGGTTTTAAATTAGAGGGAGGACTTGTCAGGACGGAAACAGAGATCAAGGATAGGAATGTGAGTAAAGACTGCAGGCAGCTGCCCTGCCAGATTGCTCAGTGGTTGGAGCGCTGTTCATACACCAAAAGGTTGTGTGTTCACTTCCCAGTCAGGGCACATACCTAGAGGGGGAAACTATATCCTGGGGGGAGGACTAAAAAGAATGCAGGCAGGCCTCTAGAAACTGGAAAGGGCCAGGAACAGGTTCTCCCTGGGAGCCTAAGCAGAGAGTGCAGCCCTGCCATACCTTGATTTTTTTTTTAATATATTTTATTGATTTTTTTACAGAGAGGAAGGGAGAGGGATAGAGAGTTAGAAACATCGATGAGAGACAAACATCGATCAGCTGCTCCCTGCACACCCCCTACTGGGGATGTGCCCACAACCAAGGTACATGCCCTTGACCGGAATCGAACCTGGGACCCTTGAGCCCACAGGCCGACACTCTATCCACTGAGCCAAACCGATCAGGGCCATACCTTGATTTTTTACCATAAAATGCATTTCAGATGTCTGACCTTTAAAACTGTAAGAAAACAAGTTTGTGTTGTTTTAAGCCACTAAGTTAGTGATAATTTGTATTGCAACAATAGGAAACTAGTACACTAACTGTGGAGTATTTGATCTGAGAGCATTGTCTGGCTTTTTGATACAGCTAAGGTAATTGAGCTTTCAGCCCTGTATGCCACCCAGAGTTTGCTGTGCCACTCGATGACACATGGTCATTCCTGGGTCTGTAAACACTTACGCTTGATGCCACCACGGGTATAATAATCTGTAGCCCTAATCCTAGTAATGACACAACAAAAATAACAATAACAATTAACACTTATTTAGCAATCAGTGTATGTTAGACATTTTCTGAGCACTTCATATCTATTACCTAATTTCATTCTCACAACTTTGTGAAGTAAGCACCACTATTAGAGTCGTTTTGCCCATGAGGAAGCAGAGGCTAAGAGTAATGAATACCTTGCTTAAGATCACAGAGAAACGTTCCTGCCTCCCTCTCCACTCTTACATCCTGCCATTCCTTCTAACACATTCGATGCACCCACAACACCTGGCTGCATATGGTTCCCCACGTGCCTTTGTGTTTGTCTTCTCTACCTCCAGTTTCCTAGAGGGATCAGCGTGGGAAGAAACCTGAGAATAAAGAGAACATGGAACATAAAATGCATGATATTTGGGGCAGTAAGATATGTTACAGTTTTTGCTTGATTTTACTGGGGTGGGGGGCAACCTGCAGGTGTAGGTTATTGTCAAGGAATAAGTCAGGAGCTGTAGGCAAAGCCTAGAATAAGATGCCCTTCTAAGTTAAATAGCTTTATACTGTCCTGTGGGATGGAGGAAGCTACTGAATAGCAGTGATCATGTGTTTTTTTTTGAAAGTTCATGAAAGTTCATTCTGGGTGGGGTGGAGTGGGAATAAAAAGTCAGAAAGCCCCAATAGGAGATGGTGGAGACTAACAGGTGACTTATTTGTGAGACCTTCAATAAATACTCTTCTTTTGAACTTAATTACTTAAGTCCCAGGCCTCGCTCCATGTCAGCAAAGTGGTTCTGTGTTCAGTGGAGAGTATTTACTTGACAGAAGGTCACTTAATTGGCTTGTGATGGACTCTGGGCTCACAGGTCAAGTTTTGGTGGACATCTTATAAGGACCCTTAACCATGCCTGACATTCAGGGCATTACAGCTTGTCTCTGCCTTTGCTCCTCCTGGTGCTGTTGATGTTCTGTTTCCTGATGGCCATGAGATTGCTCCTGGACCAGCCTGGGGTCACTTGTACTTCAAGGGAGAAATGCCAGCCCCTCCAGACTCCTGCCCTTTTCTGCTCTCTTTTATCTCTGCCCAAACTGTGTCTACAGGCAGTTACAGAATTAGCTTTTTCCTTGTAGCCTCTTTATCTTTCTTTGTGTTTTTGTTTTTCTAAGCACCATAAGATAAGCTTATCAACTGTGTGTGTGTGTGTGTGTGTGTGTGTGTGTGTGTGCGTACGCGCGCGCACGTGAGCACCTGTAGAAAAATCTGGATTTGGGAACATTGGAAGAAGCTGGATCGTTCTTTTTTCTTTTATCTTTTTGAGTAGGGAAATTCCCTTTTGTCCTGCTCTCATTCTAAAAGACTGAAGGAAAGGGGGGGGCGGGGGGGTGTTATCATTTGGAGCTTTGAAGAATGAAAATGACAAGAATTGTTAAGTCTCAGCTGTGCAGAGGGAAGTTCAATGTCGATAATGTGTTGGCCTTGCCAGTACTGTCAAGCCCTTTGATTGTCTACCAACTTGAACCTGGAATGTTAGAGAATTTAAAAATTGTAATTTATTTGGAGTAACCAGAAACAGAGTATCTTATCAGAATCTCATGAAAGAAAATAAGTGCTCTTTCTAAGAAGGAAGTGCTCCTGGGGGCATAAACAGTATGCATGATATGGCTGATGCAGGACCTCAGCACCCTGCGACCTGTGCACAGGGCCTAGTGGACAGCACAGGAGAGAGGTGTTGCCTGAGAGACCTCTTTCGTTTTCATTGCCAGAGTGACTTTTTTTTTTAAGAGCATCCTCCTGAATCTTTTCAGCCTGAATCACTCCTTCAGAAAACCCCAACCCTTACTGACCCCCTTGTTCCCCACCTTCTGAATCTTACCTCTTGTCTGCTGCCACAGAGCACTGCCTAACTTTTTATTAAGTCCTGAAGTGACGTTGATGAACTGAATTCCATTATCACATAAATCAGCTTCATGTAGTCAGACCCACAGGACAAGACGTGTACTAGACATGTGTAGGCTGTAACTGCAGGATGGAGCCATGGTTTTGTGGGATTGGTTTCTGTTCAGGATGGTAAAGATAAGAAAAGGAAAACACAGATTTTTGTTGATATCTAGAGCCCTTTCATGTGATTCTTCTGTTAATTATAAGTTACTGAAAGAAAAAAATCAGGGTTGACCATATTTTGGGATCATAGTTTGTCTTGGGAATCTTAGTATTTCAAGTGTTCTAAAATAAACCAACTTTAGGAGAGCAAAGAGTCAGATATGATGAGAGCTTTCAGTTCAATGGTTGCAGTCTTAATTTGTACTTCATAGTCAGCCCATAGAAAATCTCTTTAAAAATCATGTAGAAAAACTACACTCAGCTTGTTTCTTATGATTATTTAATTTTTTTGCTTTCCTTTTGTCAATTTTTTATCCTGCTTCTTTTATAAATGTATAAGTATCAAAACAGTAGGAATAGGTGTGGTTATAAGTTATTCTCTCTGATGGTGAATGGTGATGGGTACTAGGGTTGAGAAGGACTGAGTGAATTTATATTAAATAAAGAGAATATAAATTCCATTCTTTGGCAAGTCATCTTTATTATGTTTCAATCTAATTTTTTCAGTAGTGATAACATGCCTTGTTTTATATAAGTTTAAGAAAAATCGCAAGGATTTACTTAATTCTTATATGTCTTTCATATGAACTTGGTTTATTAAAATTGTATTCAATTCAAAATATTCAATTTGAACTCACTTTTTATTACTTTAATAACAACTTGAGAAGTGAGAAGACTCTTGGAGCTACTTCTAAAGATAAAGAACCTTATAATGCTGTATCTTATTTTTTGATCTTCTGCTATTTTTTCTATAACTATGATTCATTAATTACTCCATGTTTATTACCTTCCAAGAGACTTAAGTTCCAAGTATTAGAGCTACTGTTAAATGTGTATTTAGGCCAACATCATATATTTAGTAATATTTAACATGACACTTTTCTAAACTCTTGCCTCTTGTTTATTTTATAATTAAGGACTAACAAGTCAAATATAATCAGATAAGCATTTAAATGGATAATAATAAAATGTACTCTATTAATTATGTTCTATCTGAAATCTTATATCTAAGATGAATATCCTGATGCTTTATTTTTGCTACTCATAATAAAAGTACCTTTATAGAAGTGGTACATAAGATTAGGAGTTTATAAGGGCAGGAAAATGAAGCTTCCATTGTTTGAAAGTTAACATGTGCCAGAAGCAAGCATAGTCTGTTCTTTTTCATGTGCTTTGTCTCATGTTATTCTTCCAGGTATCTGCTATTATTTCTCACTGAGCCTCAAAGAAGTACATTTGCCCAAGGTTACATGACTAAGTTAGATGCCTGAGACTTAGACTCCATTCTTCCTCTGCTCCACACTCATATAAACAGTAGAACAGACATTTATCCCAGAAATTCAAAATAATTCTAGAACTTTATGATCAAAACACTGTTGGTTTCCAAAGTTGTTTTTCTATTATAGCAGTGATGTTTTATAGGCCCTAGAAATTTTTTTGAACTTCTTCCTCCCCCTCCCAGACATTTATTTATTTATCCATTTATTTATTACCATCTTAACCATTTTTTTAAAAACTTTATTATTGAAAGTAATACATATGTCCCCCTTTTTCCCCATTGACCCTCTTCTAGCCTACGCCTAACTCAACCACCAAAATGATTTTAAACTTATAGGAAAGTTGTAACAATAGTATATCTCCAGTAAAGCCTTTACTAAAATTTATCAGTTTTTAACATTTTGCTAAATTTGCTCTTTCTCAAAAGATAGACAGACAGACTTATACATAGATATTTTTCCCCTGCACAATTTCAGGGTAGATTACAGAAATACAGATTACAGAGATTAACATTTAGTGTGCATTTTCCTAAGAATGAGTATCTTATGTAACCACAATATTGTTGTCAAATTCAGAAGATTTATCATTGGTACAGTGCTTTACCCAATCAACAGTTCATTCCAATTTTGTCAAGAGTTCCAACACTGTCCTTTATAGCTATTGTTTTTTGTGTGTGTGTGTGTGTGTGTTTTTATATTGGACTCAGCTCAGGATCAGGTCTTATATTTAATTGTTATATCTCTCTATCTGGA
>NW_005871170.1:1713751-1865604 GCF_000147115.1 Myotis lucifugus | reverse complement strand
TTTTTGGTTTTTTGAGCCCTTTTATTTATTTATTTATTTATTTTTAATTTTGTTTTATTGCTTAAAGTATTACAAAGAGTATTACATATGTCTCCTTTTTTTTCTCCCCTTGACCTTCCCCTGATCTCCCCTACCCCCCAGTGTCTTGTCCATTGGTTATGCTTATATGCATGCATACAAGTCCTTCAGTTGATCTCTTACCAGCCCCGCCCCCCCTAACCCGCCCCAGCCTTCCCGCTGTAGTTTGACAGTCTGTTCAATGTTGCTCTGCCTCTGTATCTATTTTTGTTCATCAGTTTATAATGGTCTTAATTATCCATAAATGAGTGAGATCATGTGGTATTTTTCTTTCATTGACTAGCTTATTTCACTTAGCATAATGCTCTCCAGTTCCATCCATGCTGTTGCAAATGGTAAGAATTCCTTCTTTTTTACAGCAGCATACTATTCCATTGTGTAGATGTACCACAGTTTTCTAATCCATTCATCTGCTGATGGGCACTTAGGCTGTTTCCAGATCTTAGCTATTGTAAATTGTGCTGCTATGAATATAGGGGTGCATGTATCCTTTCTGATTGGTGTTCCTGGTTTCTTGGGATATATTCCTAGAAGTGGGGTCACTGGGTCAAATGAGAGTTCCATTTTTAACTTTTTGAGGAAGCTCCATACTGTCTTCCAGAGTGGCTGCACCAGTCTGCATTCCCACCAGCAGTGCACGAGTGTTCCTTTTTCTCCACTTTCTCTCCAGCACTTGTCGTTTGTGGATTTGTTGATGATAGCCATTCTGACAGGTGTGAGATGGTACCTCATTGTTGTTTTGATTTGCATCTCTCGGATGATTAGTGACTTTGAGCATGTTTTCATATGTCTCTTGGCTTTCTGAATGTCCTCTTTTGAAAAGTGTCTATTTAGGTCCTTTGCCCATTTTTTGATTGGATTGTTTATCTTCCTTTTGTTAAGTTGTATGAGTTCACTATAAATGTTGGAGATTAAACCCTTATCGGTGGTAACGTTGGCAGTATGTTCTCCCATGCAGTAGGCTTTCTTGTTGTTTTGTTGATGGTTTCTTTTGCTGTGCAGAAGCTTTTTATTTTGATGTAGTCCCATTTGTTTATTTTCTCTTTAGTTTCCAGTGCCCTAGGAGCTGTATCGGTGAAGAAATTGCTTTGGCATATGTCTGAGATTTTGTTGCCTTTGGATTCTTCTAGTATTTTTATGGTTTCCCATCTTACATTTAAGTCCTTTATCCATTTTGAGTTTATTTTTGTGTATGGTGTAAATCGGTGGTCTAGTTTCATTTTTTTGCATGTATCTGTCCAATTTTCCCAACACTATTTATTGAAGAGACTGTCTTGACTCCATTGTATGCTCTTGCCTCCTTTGTCAAATATTAATTGAGCATATTGGTTCAGGTCGATTTCTGGGTCTTCTATTCTATTCCATTGATCTATATGACTGTTCTTGTGCCAGTACCAGGCAGTTTTGAGATGAGTGGCTTTGTAATAGAGCTTGATATCTGGTATTAAGATCCCACCTACTCTGTTCTTCTTTCTCAGGATCGCTGCAGCTATTCGGGGTCTTTTTTTATTCCAGATGAATTTTTGGAGAGTTCGTTCTAGGTCTGTGAAATATGCCGTTGGTATTTTAATGGGAAGTGCGTTGAATTTAGAGATTGCTTTGGGTAGTATGGACATTTTAATGATGTTTATTCTACCAATCCATGAACATGGTATGTTCTTCCATCTGTTTATGTCTTGCTCTATCTCTTTTTCAATGTCCTGTAATTTTCTGAGTAGAGGTCTTTTACCTCTTTAGTTAAGTTTATTCCTAGGTATCTTAATTTGTGGTGTGATGGTAAATGGGATTGCTTTTTTAGTCTGTCTTTCTGTAAGTTTACTATTGGTGTATAGAAATGCCATAGATTTATTGGCATTAATTTTGTATCCTGCTACATTGCCGAATTCATTTATTAAGTCTAATAGTTTTTTGATGGAGTCTTTAGGGTTTTTTATGTACAATATCATGCCATCTGCGAATAAGGACAGTTTTACTTCTTTTTTTCCAATTTGGATGCCTTTTATTTCTTCTTCTTGTCTAATTGCTATGGCTAGCACTTCCAGAACTATGACAAACAGGAGTGGTGAAAGTGGGCATCCCTGTCTTGTTCCTCCTCTTAGGGAAAATGGTTTTAGTTTTTGTCCATTGAGTATGATGTTAGCTGTGGATTTGTCATATATGGCTTTTATTATGTTGAGGTATGATCCTTCTATTCCCACCTTGCTGAGAGTTTTTATCAGAAATGGGTGTTGAATTTTGTCAAATGCTTTTTCTACATCAATTGATATGACTATGTGGTTTATTTCTCGCAATTTGTTTATGTGATGTATCATGTTTATTGATTTGCGTATATTGTACCATCCTTGCATCCCTGGGATAAATCCTACTTGGTCATGGTGTATGATCTTTCTGATGCACTGCTGGATCTGATTTGCTAGGAATTTGTTGAGGATTTTGGCATCTATGTTCATGAGAGATATTGGCCTGTAATTCTCTTTCATTGTGTTGTCTTTATCTGGTTTTGGTATTAGGGTGATACTGGCTTCATAGAATGAGCTTGGAAGTGTTCCTTCATCTTGAATTTTTTGGAATAGTCTGAGGAGGATAGGTTTTAGTTCATCCTTGAATGTTTGGTAAAACTCCCCTGTGAAGCCATCTGGCCCCGGTCTTTTGTTTGCTGGAAGCTTTTTGATTACTGCTTCAATTTCTTCCATAGTTATTGGCCTATTGAGATTTTCAGATTCTTCCTGATTGAGTTTTGGAATGTTGTATTTTTCTACGAATATGTCAATTTCCTCTAGGTTGTCTAGTTTGTTGGAATAGAGTTGTTCATAGTATTTTTTTTTAACAATCCTTTGTATTTCTGTGGGGTCTGTTGTTATTTCGCCTCTGTCATTTCTGATATTGTTTATTTGGGTCCTCTCTCTTTGCTTCTTGGTGAGCCTGGCTAGAGGTTCATCAGTCTTGTTTATCCATTCAAAGAACCAGCTCTTGGTTTCATTGATCTCTTGTATTGTTTTTTTTTGTCTCTATGTCATTTATTTCTGCTCTGATCTTTATTACCTCCTTCCTTCTGCTCACTCTGGGGTTTTCTTGTTGCTGTCTTTCTAATTCTTTGAGTTGTAGAGTTAGATGATTTACTACCATTTTTTCTTATGTTCTGAGGTAGGCCTGTAGAGCTATAAACTTCCCTCTCAGGACTGCTTTCATTATGTCCCATAGGTTTTGGATTGTTGTGTTTTCATTATCATTAGTTTCCAGGATGTTTTTAATTTCTTCTTTGATCTCATTGGTAACCCAATCAATATTTAATAACATGCTGTTCAGCTTCCAATGTTTGAGTGTTTTGGATTGTTTTTATTGTAGTTTATTTCTAATATTATGCCATTGTGGTCTGAGAAGATGCTTGGTATGATTTCAATCATCTTAAATTTTGGGAGACTTTGTTTGTGACCCAATATGTGGTCTATTTTTGAAAATGTCCCATGTGCACTTGAGAAGAACGTATATTCTGCGGCTTTGGGGTAAAATGTTCTGAAGATGTCAATTAAGTCCATCTGATCTAGTGATTCATTTAGGATTGCTGTTTCTTTGCTGATTTTTTGTCTAGAGGATTTATCCAGTGATGTCAGTGGTGTATTAAAGTCCCCTACTATGATTGTATAGTTGTTGATCTCTCCCTTGATATCTTCCAGGAGTTTTTTTATGTATTTGGGTGCTCCTGCATTGGGTGCATATATGTTTATCAAGGTTATATCCTCTTGTTGTATAGATCCCTTTAGTATTTTGAAGTGGCCTTCCTTATCTCTTGTTATGGCCTTCACTTTGAGGTCTATTTTGTCCAATATAAATATTGCTACCCCAGTTTTTTTTCATTTCCATTTGCCTGAATGATATTTTTCCATCCCTTCACTTTCAGTCTGTGTGAGTCCCTTGTTCTGAGGTGGTTTTCTTGTAGACAGTATATATATGGGTCATGTTTTTTTATCCATTCAGCCACTCGATGTCTTTTGATTGGAGCATTTAGCCCATTTACATGTAAAGTTATTATTGAAAAGTACTTGTTTGTAGCCATTTTTATTTTTTGTGCCTTTTTATTTCTTACCTTTTTATTTCTTCTTTTTACACCAGTCCCTTTAGCATTTCTTGCATTGCTGGTTTGGTAGTGATAAACTCCCTTAGCCTTTTTTTTTTTGTCTGTGAAGCTCCTTATTTCCCCTTCAATTTTGAATGATAGCCTTGCTGGATAGAGTATTCTTGGATTCAGTCCCTTGCTTTGCATCAATTTGTAAATTTCCGTCCATTCTTTTCTAGCCTGATGTGTTTCTGTTGAGAAATCATTTGATAATCTAATGGGAGATCCCTTGAATGTAAACTTTCTGTCTCTCTCTTGCAGCCTTTAAGATTCTCTCTTTGTCCTGAACATTTGCCATGGTAATTATGATGTGTCTTGGTGTGGGTCTTTTCGGGTTCATCTTGTTTGGGACTCTCTGTGCTTGTGTGACTTTTTTCTTCCCCACCTCAGGGAAGTTTTCAGACAGTATTTCTTCAAATAGGTTTTCTAAGCTTTTTTCCTCTTCCTGTTGTTCTGGCACCCCTATTATTCGTATGTTGCTTCATTTCATGTTGTCCCATACCTCCGTTAGGCTCTTCTCCTGTCATTTATTTGTTTCTCCAGTTGCAGTTCAGTTTGGGTGTGTTTTGCTTCCCTGTCTTCTAATTCGCTAATTCGGTCCTCCGCTTCTCCTAGTGTACTGTTGAAACTTTCCATGGTGTTTTTTATTGCAGCTATATCACTCTTTATTTCTTCTTGATTCTTACATAAGTTATTGATTTTTTTCATCCATTTCTTCTTGATTCTTACATAAGTAGTTGATTTTTTTCCTCCAATCGGTTTATGCACTCTAGGACCCTTATTCTGAATTCTTTTTCTGACATATTGCATGCCTCTGTTTCACTCAGCTGCTTTTCTGGAAATGCCTCCTTTTCTTTCCTTTGGAGGTTTCTTTGTCTACCCATGTTTGATCTCACTGACAGGTCTAGACGTTGAATTGTTCAGGGGCTGCTCCTTGGGGTGCAGTGGCTCCTTGGGCAGTTGCGATAGCAGCTGCTCCTCAGTTGGCAGCAGCTCCTCTGGTGGGTGCTGTTCACAGCCGTGGTGGCTCCTCTGGCTGGTGGGGAGAGGCTTCTCGCACAGCTGCTGTTCCTCAGACAGAGGGTGTGCTGATCGCGAGGCTGCTGTTCCTTGGATGGGGGCAGGCTGCATGCAGTTGCTACTCCTTGAACTGGGGCAGACTGCTCACGTGGCTTCTGTTCCTTGGATGGGGGCTGGCTGCACGCTGCTCTTGTTCCTCTCATGGGGCGGGCTACTTGTGAGGCTACTGCTTCTTAGACAGGGGCAGGTTGATTGCAAGGCTGCTGCTCCTCGGACGGCGGTGGGCTGCTCGAGTGGCTGCTGCTCTTCGGTGATAGATGGGCTGCTTGCGCGGCTGCTGCTGCTCGGACGGAAGTGAGCTGCACGCGTGGCTGCTCCTCCTCGGACGGGGATGGACCACTCACCCGACTGCTGCTCGTCGGCAGGTGCAGGCTGTGTGTGGGTCTGCTCCTCGGACCAGTGTGGGCTGCGCAGGGCTGCCGCTCCTCGGACATGGGCGGTCTGCTCATGTGGCTGCTGCTCCTCAGACTGGGGTGGGCTGCTGCTGCTCCTCGAGTGGGGACGGGCTGCTCACACAGCTGCTGCTCCTCGGATTGGGCAGGCTGCTCGTGCGGCTGCTGCTGCTTGGACAAGGGCAAGTTGCTTGCGCAACTGCTGCTCCTCGGACTGGTGCAGGGTGCGGGCTGTGCACAGCTGCTGCTCCTTGGATGGGAGTGGGCTGCGTGGGGCTGCCGCTCCTCAGACGTGGGCAGACTGCTCGTGTGGCTGCTGCTCCTCGGACAGGTCGGGCTGCTCATGTGGTTGCTGCTCCTCGGACGGGGGAGCGAGCCCTTTTATTTTTTTGACAATCTGTACAAGTATAACTTTGTTTGATTGATTCCAAAATAGGTACAGCCATTGATAGTCATCATTTCATGCCACTTCAGTTTCTTACACTTGCCTTGCTTCCAAAATCTGGCTGTCAAACCCACAGCAACAATTCCTCGCTCTCCCAAGATGGTCTGAGAAGTACAGAATCCTCACCTGAGCTTTATCTTTCATGATATATTGACATTTTTTGAGAATACTGGCCAGTTATTTTATGAAATGACCCTTAATTTGGGCTTTAGTTTTTATGATTTGATTTATATTATATGCTTTTCCCTGGGAAACTACATAAATGATACCACATCTGGAGGCACATGCACTTTTGCTCCTTATTGGTGATGTTAATTTTTATCATTTGGTTAAGGCATTATCTGGTTTCTCCACTGTATAGTTATCCATTTTTAGCATAACTTTTAATCCCAAGTATTTAATTGGATCATAGAAGAAAGAAAACATAGGCCTTGAAAACTCAAAAATCTTAGTGATTTAGTTGACATTTTCAATTTTATGATGGCTTAAACTGTCACAACTACATAGCCTAAATGATTTTTTATATCTTTGTTTTAATCTATGCTACATCTTTGAATTATCTTAACAGTTTTTCATTCTTAGACTATATATTTTTAAATAAGATATTTTAAATTGAGTGCAGTGACATGGGAAACTGAAATTGGAAAGGCAGAAATTTATGTCACTGAAGTCCCTGTAATATTTACACAGCAGGTAGTACATGTAGAAGTTTCATCTTCAAAAAGTATGCAGATCAAAAACTTGTGTTGGGTCAAGAGCAGCTAGGAAAACTCATGGATGAAATATCTAATTTTAGGAGTAATTCATAGATCATGAACTTAATATTTATTCTAAAACACTATGATCCTCACCAACTCTATCTGGATATTACTCAGTATCAAGGCACACTATTGGAGTAACAAATATTTTCCATGCAGTCTATATTCTTGTACTGCCTTTCCTCTTAACCTGTATTATCTGGGAAAACCACAAAGTAGCCTCTCAAACTACTTTCTGGGAGCTTTGAACTTGTTACTTTAGGACAAACAAATATAAAAATTATGGAGGAGGAAGTCCACGTGTAAATTGCAGTTGGTTTTGGAATCTAACACAAAAACATTATTGGTATCACTAGGCCATTACAAAGTTAATGCAAAGCAGTAATTGATGATCTCCTCCCAGTAGCTGATGTTAAGTGTCAGAGATTCCCAGGAGCCAGAGGCCACAAGGAGCTGCCCTCCTCATTCTTCCTACCAAGTTAATGGAGATCAGTGAAATGTTATTAAAATGAAAATCAGTGTGTTCCCTCAAGGTTTAAAAGTTTTTCCAAATAGATAATTTGCTATCCCATCAAGGAACTTAAAGACCACCGTGAAGTAGTTTAATTTTATTTTATCTTCTGTTAGCGGCAATACGGGGTAGATTGGAAGTTGGAAGAAGACTCGGCTAGCACGTCTCACCTGTGTTTATAACCACAGCAGTCCTGGTGCCCATAAGGACCAAAAACATGGTTTTGGGGAGCAATTTAAGTCTCTTGATCATTTTGGAAATCAGAACTACTGCAATGTTAAAAATCATAGTTAAAACTACAGTTAGGATAACATTAATTAATTTACCTAGTATCAGGTCAGCCCCTCTATGCAAGGGCCGGGACTGGCTGCTACACCACGATGTGTCAGGATGACTCCTAAGTGTTCCTTACTCTCAGCAGGTACTCCAGGAAGGAAGAAAAAGATGATATAAATGGCAGTGTGTTTCCAATGCTGTAAGAGTGACACAAAGGGCTGTAAAACTTAGAGGCTCATGAGTGAGACGGTCAAGGCCACTGTCCAAAAAAGGAACTTTTAAAAAGCTTAGCTTTTCACTGTATGAAAAATAGGATGGTTTCTAGAAAATGTGAAGAAGTTTCGCTCTTCTGAGATGCAGGGTTCGCAGTGAATAATGGGAAAGACCTTTATCAGGTGGTTTGGGGCCAGTCAGGGGAATATGGACTCTGTAATCACATCAGGACTCACAACCTCATTAGCCCTTGGGCCTGTTCCTAGATAATGACCACACGCTGAGCCACCGGAAGCATATTACTGTACTCCGTAGGCAGCATCCACTGTTTAGCTGTCTCTTCTAGAGTGACACAATTTCAGTAGTATTTTAGGAAGATGAAATTGGAACAGTGTGCAGGATGCATCAAAGTAGAAGAAGGTGCAGGCAGGAACTGAGAGGGTAAAAATAGTGTGGCCATGAGGTCAAGAGGTCTAAGCACTGATGGCAAATATGAGAGACTGTGGGAAAGAATGAGTGAGGGACTTGGAGGGAAGACTCCTGTGACGCGTCGACCCGATGGAGCTGTAGTTTCCACCATATGTAGTACTCACCAGGTGCCAGGCATTCTCTTGGGGCTTCAAATATATTGATTCATTTAATCTTAATAACAGCCCTGGATAATAATTATTCTTATGCCCATTTTACACTAGAGGAAACTAAAACACAAAGAGTGTAAATAACTGCTCCATCACACAGCCAGTGGTGGAGTTCCGAGCTAAAATCGAGCATTCTGTGTCTATACTCTGACTCCTAGCCACTCTGTCTATAATAAACTATGGGGCAAGGGAGAAAGGAAAGCAGTGCCTAAAATAAAGCTGTAAGAGCCTTCATTAAAACACAGAATCCTCAATTCCTATTTTAAATGTGTAGAATTTTAGAGCCAAAATTTTATTCATTTAAAGGCAAAATGCTTTAACCAGCATGGCAACTTTAAAGATGTAGAAATCTGTGCTCACTGAGGTTTGGTGAGGTAAAATGATTTCCCCAGTGTTTCATCCATGGTTGGGCCAAAATGGGTGAAAACACAGGGCACCATTGGCAAACACCAGTCCTGTTCCAGCTGTTTGAAGGGGTGTCTGTAAGTGTTTAGGGTCTAGCCTGCTCCCAGGCATTCCACTTTGCTTTCCCAACAGTCCCCATGTTTTGTTTTGTTTTTTCATTTCAAGACTGGCTACAAATAAGGTGTAGGGTTTTAGCTCTTCCTTGCTGTGCCCAAAGTCCTTTTTCACTTTGATTTTTTGGCTAATCTCTATTGGAAACAGGAGTAGAAAAGAACGAAAACTTTGAGGAAATTTACAAATGTTTAAGAATATCATAGTCACTCATCTTTAATTCTTAACTATCTTGCTAGACCTGGAAGTCATTGTCCTCAAAAATCCTTTTCAGGAAAGATGTATGCGTCAGGCATTGATTGGGAGGGTATTCTGAACCTTTGGCCTTCTGACTCTCGCTCATTAATTGAGATGGGGACCACTTTTTATTAGAACGCTTCAAGGGAGAGGGACTTTATGCAGCTTGTAACTAGCTCTGTGAGAAGCTACCTGAAATGGGGCTTCAGACCCCCAAAGGATATGCTTGATGCACTGCGTTTTAGAAAGGGCGCCCAGGTCTCCTCAGGTCTTTTGGTTTGCGTGGTGGAGTGAACAGGCTAGGAAACCACTACTTGTTACTGTCTGCTCCCTCCCACAGAGTGCTCAGCTGGTCCTCCCAACACACCAAATACTTAAAGAATGTTAGCTTCCATGGACACAAAATGAGTAGTTTATAAGAGACCTTCATCTATCCCCAATCTAGGCCAGTGCTTTTTATAAGAATCTGATTTTTGTATGTATATAATATTTATCACACACACACACACACACACACACACACACACTCACTCACTCTCAAGCTAAAACCTAATTTGCCCCCAAATGGTAATATGTTTTTTGCGTACATAGATATCCTAAAGCCATCCCTGGCCCTTCGTAGGATCCATGTGCACAGTGATTAGTGTCACCTGACTGGCCTACTTCCTGTCCACAGTAGGACAGCCATTTTAGGACATTTCCTTGTAGACAGCAGATTCCAACAATGAGTGCTTGTGAAGGGAATAAAAGATTAACTATAGGCTGACCACTTAATTGCAGAAGAAGCTGGATAGAGACACTAACTTTGAGAAGTTGGCTTATTCATGAGAACTTGAATATCTGATTAGTGTATATGCTTCATATAAACTAAGAGAGAAAAACAGGTCAAGAACCAAGATAGTACTTCCAGAACCTGTGCTCACAGAAATCTGGGGCAGAACAAAAGAGAATGCTACACATTAACGCCATGTGACGTGAAACTGGAAAAGGATTCATGAAAGCAGTTCATAAATGGTACTTAAGTACAGTTGAAGGAACACACATGATCTAGATTAAATAATTGGTTGCATTTTTTTTATTGGTTGGGGTTTTGGGAGAATGTAAGTTCTATCAGAATATAGTCATTATTTATAGTGAAAGAAGTGCAGCCTGATTCCAAACAACCAACCTAAGAGCAAAATATAGAGTATAACTTGCTTAAAGGTTAGGAACTGTGTTACTGCTTACTAATTTATTTCATTAATGCGTGGCTCTACAACACTCTTTTTGGCTAGGATTGGAATATGTTACTCAGTCTCAACAATATGATTACAGAGTATCAAATGATACCTTCTATATTGTCTTTTGTGGAGACAGTGTTATGCTTTATGCATCCTGACTACATATGGTGCTGCTGGGAATTAAAATTGTAGCATTTAGGGTTGTTGTTGTTTTTTAATACTTTTAAAAGGATAAAAACAAAAAAGAGTAACCAGCATTCTTTATAAGTTCATTAAGTGCTAAGATGAATGTTCCCAAATCCGCAGGCCTTGAGGAGATACTTGAAGGAATGTAAAGCTACCCAGGAGTTTCTGCACCTGGTTCAGCCCATCCATAGGTTTCCAAGGCTCTGGCAACCGGCTGGGGTTGTGCGGACAGTGGAAGAGTCTATACAAATGTGTTTCCTGGAGGAGGGACTCATTGGTTTTTATGGGATTTTTATCCCACGAAAGGTTCAGAACCCATTATATGATGTTTCCGTTTAAGAAAACAAAAAGTAGTGCTTTTTTAAAAAATAACTTGTGTTAAAACACAAGTTCAAATCCACATTGTGCGAGGGTCAACTGTAATTGCTAATAAAATGTATAGCGCAGACATTCAGTAAATCTTTGAGTGAATGGATGAATGCTTATCATTAAACTATAGTTATGAACACTTTGAAAATATGAAGCACTATATAAATATCAAAAATGTTTGGACGTTGACATTGATTCAAGTTACTTTTAGCATAATTCCTTTAATATGATCACGGTCAGGTGGTGTATTCAGCTTTTTCTAAGACACTTATTTTGCATGTATGTTAAACCTACAGGTCTTTTTTAAATACCTTAGGCTCTTCTCCCAATTTAAAGCAGAAAGCATACAACATACACAATAAGATGCTTAGCTCTTCACTGCTGAAGAAGGAAGGGAAGGGAGGGGAGGAGAGGGGAGGGGAGGGGAGGGGAGGGGAGGGGAGGGGAGAAATATTGATGGGGCTATGAGGGCAGGATCCCAGGGCTGATGGACAGCCCTCTCAGGAATCAGATGGGCATAGACCTCCATAGAATGGAGAGCGTGGATGGTGGGGTAGCAGTACTTTAGCCCCCAAGAAGGCCTACCTATTTTCTCATTCGTTAGAGTATCCAGGCCTGTCATATGATAGCTATACTTGGTGCATTTTTTTCTCTACTGTGTGAACATGAGTTAATTTCTCTGAAAGCTCTTCTGTAACATGAATTATAAATAAGTTGAGTTGTCTGAGGTGTTGGAATGGGCACAGGGGAAACCTCAGCTATCCGTGTTCCTCCTGCCTGCCCTTTTTCTAATTTCCTAGGCCCTCAACCACCATCCCTCCCCCCACATCCCACACGTGCATTCCTGTCCCCTTCCTGCCAGTGGCTGCACAGATTGCTGGCTTTGAGCCAAACTCAGAAATTTTCATCCTCTGTGTAGTAAACTTGCCCTACAACATAAAAAAGAATCGAGCGATGTCTGCAGTGACATGAGGAAGGGCGAGTGGAGAAGATTGAGCTGTATATTAAATTGTCTTCTGGTTATCAAATAAAGACTCCTTTATCATAAAGGCCAAAGATGAAAAAGGAAATGTGTATGTTTAATATATGGAACGAAAATAAGTCTGTTTTTGACATAGTGCTTGAGGAGAAGATAGGTCAAAAAGCCCAGCCACCCCTGAAATGAATTTTAGACTCTTATTATTGGTGTGATGGGATGGAGAGAGATATCAGTGATGGTTGCATTGCTGATAGAAATGATTTTTTACAGTAGGTGCTAAATTAGATGTAGAAAGTAGGAGAGTTATCAAGCCTACATTGTCACATCTGACCTTCCAGGTCCCAGTCGTGGAATCATAATAAAAACGAGTTGTGGGCTTATCTAGAGATGCAGCAATAACTGGCACAGAACAATTTTCGAGCTTCTCTTCAAATGGGGTGACACCAGGGGTTATTCGCAGCCATGAAGGAGCTGCATTGGTTTTGATCAGTTTTTAGAACTCTATAGCAGCTTATCTGTGGGTCAGAGAAATTTCGTTTTCTCCATTCTTTCTTCGTTCTTTCCCCTTGAGGGCTCTGTAGATTAGCCTCTGGAAGCTGGTATGAGGCTCCGAGTGCTAACAGAGTTCGTGCAGATCCAGCCTGCACAACCCTGTCTTTTGCAATGTTGAGTGCCAAACTCATTCTCACTGAATGTTAGATTCAGTAAAGGCATGTTCCCATCTCTATATATATAAGAGAAAGAGAAGTATTAATAACAATGCAGAAACACATATAAGTCCAGGGTACTAATTAGAAAACCCCACACTGCATTTATTTTATCCACTTGCAAAATATTACTCTCATAGTTACGTCTCTAATATGACTTCCTACTTTTGATTTTTGTTTAATTGTATAAATTAAACTTACTAAAATAACTTACAGGTTTCAGACATGATTATTAAGCAAGTAGGAAAAGGTAAATAAAACCACTTGTTTCCAGCCTCTCCCTAGTTTCAAATAATTTATAGCACAGTAGACTTTGAAGACAATAATAAAAAACTGCAGTACCTAGAGAGAAGAAAATTTGAGTTTTAACACAGTAACTGCTAATCTTTTGAAAATATCACTGTGAAAACAGTTATGTTGTCATATGTTAAAGAAATGTTTTAAATTTGAGAAATAAAAGTGAAACCTCTTCATGCATGGGTAATACTTGTGTCTATGAGTTGGTCTAGATGTACTACAATTGTGAGAAAGACAATATAACAAGAATTAGATTAAAACCTGTTTGTTTTGCTTTGTCAAACTTCTTAGCTTCAAAGTAACTAAAGAGAGGAGAACATGTTTATTCTTATGCTCTTGGGGGTTTATATGTCATAAAACCTAGTATCTAGTATATGGACAGCAAATCAGGAATCTGACTACATTCTGAACTGCTACTGGTTATTATCTTTACTCATTGATTTTAAAGCTAAGGATAACCCATGATCTATAGCTATTGATTTTGTTCTTTCCTGATAGTCTTCCATCCCCCAAAAGATACTGGATGCTGTCATTCCCCTATCCTGTACATAACTTCTCAGAAAACTTTATGAGGGAGCAGATATGTTAAAAAATTATGCATAAAATAGAAATGGATGCAAAAGCAGAACCCTATGGGAAACAAGTTTCAATTTCTGGAGTTATTACAATTATCATCTTAAAATACCAATTCTAGTTATAAAAATAATTTTAGCATAAAGTTGTATTTGATTTAGTCAGTTTCTGGAGTTATTACAATTATCATCTTAAAATACCAATTCTAGTTATAAAAATACCAGAGTTTTAGGAATTTATTCAGTAAACATTTGAGTACTTAGTGTGTGCTGGTACCTGGTTAACACATTGTATGCGGGAAACGTATTTATACGTTTTACATTGACTGTAAGTAGTAGAGCCACCTGTTAGCGCGTGCTTAGTGTGTGCCTGTACTTGGTTAAGTACAGGATGGGGCAAAAATAGGTTTACAATTGTTTGTATGGGAAATGATACAATCCTATATAATAAAAGCCTAATATGCAAATTGACCGAACAGCGGAATGACTGGTGGAACGACCAGTTGCTATGACACGCACTGATCACCAGGGGGCAGATGCTCAACACAGGAGCTTCCCCCAGCTCACAGGCCCCAAGCCAGCCAAGGCAGGTGCCAGTGGAGGGCCCCCAATTGCCCCGCCGGTCGCCCCATAGATCAGTCCTGATCGCCTGCCAGGCCTAGGGACCCTACCCGTGCACAAATTTTGTGCATCCAGCCTCTAGTAATTAATAATAATACAAGAATAAACTCTGTGTCCCATACTCACAACTGTAAACCTAATTTTGCCCACCCGTACAGTAATTTATTCTTGGCACCAGATTGACTGTAAGGTCTGTTGAGTCCAGTGACCTGCTTTCCATCTCACCAGGGCAGAGCATGGTCCCTGCAGCATGATGGGCAGTAATTGCATCAAATGAATGAATGTGTCATTCAATTAATAACTAAGTTTTAGAGCTTGGAGAATGAATTTTAGAAGACAGGGACAGAAAAACATAGGAGGAATCAGAACACCAGCTGACTAATAAGGGAGGAGTGACCAAGGAATGCTGAGATGGCCTCAGTGCACAGAAGGTGTCCAAATGCCTCAGGGCACAGGACTGGATTAACATAGGGTGGATAACAAGAGCCTGTAGGGAGAAGGAAGGACAGAAATAGGGAAATGGAGGTTACTAGAGTTGAAGTGTGTCATAAACTGAGAGTTTGGAGGGAAAGGTGACTTGGTGGATAGTTTGAAGGATCAGAAGGTTTGATGAAGGTAAAACCAAAATGTTGAGGGATCCAGGGATGTCAGCATTTCTTGAACAGCTCCCATTTGCAAGGCACTGTAATACAGTGTTGTGGAGGGAGGAGGTGCCACCCAGATGACCAGGATGTGGTTTCTGACCTCAAAGAGGGGTTGGCACACTGTGAAAACAGTAGAGTTCTGTGTAAATACACAGTCAACAAGTTCTTTCTGTTTGGGGGATCCATCGTGAAAGAGGTGATCTCTGACCGGGCTCTTCAGAATGAATTTAATACTTGAAGATGGTTGGGAAGGCGTTCCAGGCAAAGGAGATAGCATTGGCAAGATGTGGCCTCAAGAAAACACAGGATCTGCTAGGAACAAGACGTTGCCTTTGGTGTTAGTGGGGAAATGTGGCCAAGCCCTAATGCAGTACCTAAAATTTGATCCTCTGAGTATTAGGGAACCCTTGAAGGCTTTAAAAGAGGAGCATGACATTGGATGACCACGCACTAGAAACCCCACTCTGGCCTCAGCACAGAGGCTGGGTTAAACAATGCTTCTAAACCAGC
Organism: Myotis lucifugus; assembly: GCF_000147115.1. Lineage (NCBI taxonomy): Eukaryota > Metazoa > Chordata > Mammalia > Chiroptera > Vespertilionidae > Myotis > Myotis lucifugus. The sequence continues at coordinate 1,850,241 of NW_005871170.1, read as the reverse complement.
CGTGGGCAAACTACGGCCCGCGGGCCAAATTCGGCCCGTTTGAAATGAATAAAACTAAAAAAAAAAAAAAATAAGACCGTACCCTTTTATGTAATGATGTTTACTTTGAATTTATATTAGTTCACACAAACACTCCATCCATGCTTTTGTTCCGCCCTCCGGTCCAGTTTAAGAACCCATTGTGGCCCTCGAGTCAAAAAGTTTGCCCACCCCTGTTCTAAACCCTCGCTTCACTTTAGCATCACCTGCAAAGATTTTTAAGAATTTCAAATCTGAGGCTGCAGCACAGATCAATTAAATTAGAATCGATGTCAGTGGAACCCAGACATGACTATTATTTAAATCACAAGGCGATTTCAATGTGCAGCCAGAGTTGCACACCAAAGGTTTAGAGCAGGGGCTGGAAAACTCGTGCTGTAAAGGGCCAGATAGTCCATACTTCTGGCTTCACAGGCCATGCTGTTCCTGTTGCAGTCATTCAGCTCGGCCACAGTGGCACAAAAGCAACCGCAGACAATGCATGAAGCAATGAGCATGGCTATATTCCAGTAAACTTTACAGAAGTTGAATTTCATGTCATTTTCACATGTCACCAGTAAATCTTGTTCTTTTGGTTTGGTTCCCCCCGCCCCCAGCCATTTAAAAATGTAAAACACAAATAACAGAATATACAAAAAAAGAGGTGGCCAGCTGTAATTGGCCCACAGGTCAATTTTGCCAGCTCTTACTGTAGAGGGTAAAAATTGAACCCAGGTAGTTCAGGGAAAAAAAAATATTACTACCATAATCCAGATGAGAAGTAGTGCTAACTCTCTTTTGTGGCCCGTTATAAGGGCAGAGTGAAAAATAAGTGATACTGACTTGATATTTATAGCAACTCTTGTTCTTGTGTGCGACTTCCGAGCACCCCAAAGTTGTCACACAAAGGAACTTGGGATGAACCATTGTGCACATCTAGTACTCGGTACCGTGGACTTTGTCTTTTCACTTTGCAGGGTTCTGTTTTATATTGAAAGGCTGCTTCTTTTCTAACTTCTTGTGAAGGCTATTCATTTTAGCAACATCTGTTGCTACCAAGTAGTTAAGTCTCCTTCCTTTCTTGTGGCAGCCTTGCCTTTGTCGCCAGAAAATGACCTTTCCTTGCAAACAAATGCTCTCTTTAAGACAACAAGGGGAGTTTGATATAGGAAGATAGGCTGCCTACATTGTCCTTATGGGCTGTCCCTGAATGAATGCAGGCAGAATTTCCTTTTTGCATTTCCTTGCAGCTTATGTTGCCTGGTTAGGGACCTGCCACCCCCACTGTGAAAATGAGAGGCTGACTGTACACCTTCAGTGCCACTACGGTGATTCTAGAAACCATAAGGCTGCAAAGAAGTGTTTTCCACTGATGTCCGCCGTGTTTGAGAACAAGTGGTACATTTCCACTTTGCCTTCTTTATTTTATGTGAAAACCATTATAGTTGGGAGAACAGATTCACTTTATCTGTTTTCTAACTTCCACTCTTAGAATTCTGCTGTTTTAATGTCCTCTAAGAAATGCTTTTATACCCCCCTCACCACCCCCCACCTCACCCCCATCCAGTGCAGATTTGAGAAAATAAAGAGCCTGCTAACTCTCCTTGAGTTTGCTGTAACTGGAGGGGAAAAGGAGATTCAAGACCACAATCCAAGTCAGCAGTGTGGTCGTTTCAGTTATCTCGCAGATCTTACTAGAAAGGAAGAGGTCTAAAAATGTGTAGAGTTAGAGCAGACTTTCCAAAATTTTGTCTACCATCCTCAGTTCTTTCCCAGAGAACGTGAAAGTACATGGTACATGTGCCTTACAACGCAAAAGCAGATGAAATTTTGAAGGGTTTGTCTGTTTTCCCAAGTAGTTTTGGTTATTTGATCACCAAACATATTTCACATCATTGACTTTTTAAATTGATTTCTAAATCTTGAAGTTTGTTTTAATTCCAGGGACCTGTTCTTCCTTCTCTCGGTGATGTTGAATCATTATCACCGCAGGGACACAACCCAAATATTCACACTATACGAGCAGGGTTGTGATTGAGTGCCGATAATGTCAAGTGCTTTTAATTAAGCTTCTGATGTTTTAGACATTGATAACAAAATAAAGGTGCAGGCTTATTAAATTAGCTTTCCATTTATTTTTCAGAAGCACTCACCAAGTAGGGAGCTACATAGATAACAGCAGCCGTTCTCTTCAGCCAATGCCTCCGGGTGCCCCAGAGGAATTCCTGCTCAGAGTCCATTTTTGAGCAGAGGAAGAGGTTAGGAAATAAGGCAAAGCTTCACACATAAAGCAGAGATTGAGAAGGAAAATGCCTGATAGAATTCAGAATCTAGGATGGCAGGAGCTAAAAGGCGTGGGTTCCCATCCAGAACAATAAAGGTTGACATGGGAAGAGAACTTAGGAATCCTCTCGGCCACTCAGCCTCATGTCGGAAAACACAAGAGCATTTAAATAATGGACTTGCCCGTTAAATCAGTGCCACTGGGGACTAGGACTGGTATATTTTAAAGACGCCCTACTGATTCTAACCTGCAACCAGAGCTGAGCACTACTGGCCTAATCCAACGGCCTCATTTTACCTGTGAAGATACCTGAGCAGACACCTGGCCCAAGGTCAGAGAGCTGCTATTTGCTTGGATTTTAACCTCTGTCTTCTCTTCTTCTTATCTCATTCACTGTATATGCCTCCTGGGTGATCATATCCCCGCTCCTGCTTTTAATTATACAAATAGATCCACGTCTCTCTTCTAGCACCATTCCTCCCCTTCTCTCTACCTTCCTTCTCATTCTCTCTCCAAATGTTTCACAGCAGCCACCTCACACTTATTATATTCAAAACTGACTTCCCCTCCTCAGACCAGTCCTCAAATCTGATTTCTTTAGGTTCCTTCCATCAGCACAGGGTACTTTTCTCCCCTCTGAAATCTCAGCCAGAAATCGTGGTGCCTTCCTCTGCTCTTCCCTCCCTGTGTGCCTGTCCAGTTGGTCACCAAGTGCTGTCCATCCTACCTCCCAGCTGCTTCTCTCACCCATCCCACCTGCCTTCCTTGCCCCGAGCTTAATGTGGTGTGTTTTTATTTTTTCTGAACCGCTGCAACATCCTCTCACACCATCTTCGGCCTCTAGCCTTGTTTCCACGCGTCGTCTCTAATACCAGTAGGAAGCTCTTTCTGAAACACAAATTTGATCATTTTGATGAAACTGTCATATATTTTGCATCATGTGCACTAATCATTTAATCATTTCTTTGATTCAACAAAGCTCCCACCTTTCCTCCCTGTCTCTGTGTGCCTGTACCCAAGCTACTTTCTTACAGTTTTATATAGATGCATAATCTGTCTACATACTCAGTTCTTTTATTTTGGCTTTTATCAAAAACTGAACTCTTCAGTAAGCTACGGTATAATATGTTCCCTCTAAACAGAACTTAACGGGGCAAGCGATGCCTGTCCCCTGACACCTGGAGCCTGCCCCTGCAGGAAGTATAATAGAAGACACCACAAGCAAACTCAGACCTACCTGAGTATCAGCTCACATCCTTAGTAGTTACTTCAGTTACCTCTGAAGGTTTTCTGGCTTTTACAAATAAGCCCATAAAGGCATTTATCATGTCTGTTAGGTTTTTTTTTAGCTATAGCTTTCGGGGAGAGGGGCAGGGAGGGTCTTTCTTAGGATTTCCATCTCTGTGCTTACACTGCCCATCTGTTCCTGCCTGTTGTCTGCTTTATCCATTAGAGCCCTTAGCATATTAATCATAATTGTTTTAAATTTCCAGTCAGATAATTCCAACATCTCTGCCATGCCTGGTTCTGATACTTGCCCTGTCTCTTCAAATTGTGTTTTTTGCCTTTTGTTATACCTTGTAATTTTTCTTGATAGCCAGACATGATATTCTGGTTAAAAGGAGCTGCTATAAATTAGTTTTGAGCAATGTGGTGGTGAGGTGAGCAATGTGGTGGTGAGGGGAGGGGAGAGGAAGCCTTCTCTCTATTCCTGTGACTAGATCTCAGTTCTTTAAAGAGTCTGTGCCTCTGGACTGTGATCTTAGCAAGTGCGCCTCAGGTTTTCCCTCCCCCAGCCTTAGCTGGGACAGGGGGGTTGGTTGGGCTGCAGTTCAGGATTTCCCTTCCCCAGGTCAGTTCTGTTCTGATTATTATACACCTGAGGGCAGGCCTTGTTAAGAAGAACAGAGGACTCTGGTATATTTCAAAATGCTTCCTTTTCCCCCTCCCTCTGCCAGAAGGAAGCCCAGGAATTTTTCTTTAATATTTACTATGGGAACCTGGTTGAGCTCCTGCAGATAAATTTCACAATATTGTGCCCCTTTCTCCCTCCCCTCCCCAACAACTGGGTTCTCCTGGAGTTCTTCACTTCCTGAGCTGTCTGCACTGAGCTCCAGCATTCCCTTAACTGCAGTTCAGGTTTTCCCACCTGAACACTGGTTCCGGCGGCAGCTTCATCCTGTATCTCTGCTCCGGTCAGCTGCATTCCCTGCATTCACCTGTTAGTCTCCAGTGCTGGGCCTGCAGTTTTCCCTGTGCCTGCCCCTCTCTCCTGGATCCAGGAAGAGCTGTTGCTTTTCAGGCTGTTTAGTTTGTCACTTGTTGTTGGGACAGAATGGTGACTTCCATGCCCCTGGCATGTGCAGCAGAAAACTGGAAGTTAGTACAATGAAACTCAATCCTGCTATTTTGGCTGCTTACCACCAAGTATGATGAAGGCTTGCTGAAACCTTTATATTTTATTATAATAATATAGTGTAAGCATATCAAACTCTCTGAAAGCTCATATGTAGGTTTTATCACTTTTTGAAAATCCATATGTAGAAATGAAGTCCATAGTGTTATTGTTTTGCCTTACAATACTATTTTATTTGAGAAAGCTTTAATCTACAAGTAGAGAATGAGCACAGAAAGCATTGAATTAGTTTGGGGAACCAGGAGAAGTTAAATTGGAGGATATTGTTACAATTTAATTGATGGTATAACCTCATCTTCAAAATGTCTATTCTCATCACATGCAGAGCCTTTTTCAGATCTGAGATATGCATACCTTTGATTAAAAGTAAAATGATTACATTGTCTGGAACCCTGAACTATTAGAACTGCTCCATTGATTGGGGCCTTTAGTTTTGTTTCGGTTTGTCTGAAAAGGAGTATAAGCATGGGTATAAAAGGGGTCAGCCGTGTGCTCTGTCCTTGAAGAGTGAAGTACAAAAGCAATTGAGGAAGTACTTGTAGGATGGAGATCTGCAGAGGGTTAGCTTGTCAGAAATCTAGAAGTTTCACCAAATTTGCATACTGCCTCCTCTGTTAAACCAAACTGCAACCCACGTGACTTCAGGACTTGGCATGTAGTTACTTTTTTAATAAAAGTTCTCATCTCTGTGGCCTGGGGATTGATGATCAAGGTGACTTGAAGGTGCCTCAGACAGCTCTGGGAGGGATGTCTGATGTACTCACTGTACTTTGGCCACCCTCGTTACAGGTTCATCACACAACTTGTTTAACATGTTTACTTTTTAAACACTTGGAGAATTAACAGGTGGTTGCATGACTGAGCTGTTTGTTTTAACAGGCTAAAAAGTGGGAGGTAATTTAGACACACTCTATGATGCAATAGGAAAATACCTAATTATTCTGTTTTTGGCTCAGCTTTTGGTTTCAGTTAAAACTAGCAAGGCTCAACAAGCCTATTTTGTAGCATAGTAAACTTAACATTGTCTTCATATGAGAAACTGGCTCACTGGCAATAATGGTCACACTCTATAGTTATTTGTACATGAAACCCTCTACATGGCTTTAGTGCTAGAACTTAGTAAAGGGTCTCCTTTCAGAGTATCTGTCATCAGCAGTTAAAATGTGAATACAGAGGGCTCTTAAAGTTCCCTGTCTATTTCAGCATGCTGTAGACACCAGCCAACTTATGTTTTCTGTCTGAACATAGAATGCTCAGAAGGTAAAATCCTGAAAACAAGACAGCTAATGGTTATTTTGCTGGTTGTTCATCTTGATGTGTCAGGATATAGGTTTTGATTCTTTCTTGAACTGTCTTCATTAAGCAATTAAAAAGAACAAGGAATTTTACTGGATAATTGGTTGTTCATTTGGTTTGGGGAGCTTACCAGCAGACATAGACATGGTCAAAGATAGACATTCAAGATCAGGGATGGCTAACTTTTCCTGTAAGGGGCTAAATAGTAAATACTTTAGCATTTATGAGTCATACAATCTCTGTTGTAACCACTCAATTCTGCTGTGGTAGAATGAAAGCATCCTATATAATAAAAGCCTAATATGCTAAGTGTCCCGTCGTCTGTTCGTCCATTCAACCAATCAAAGAGTAATATGCTAATGATATGCTAAGGCCGCTCAACTGCTCACTATGACGTGCACTGACCACCAGGGGGCAGACAGTCGACCGGTTGACCAGTTGCTATGACGTGCACTGACCACCAGGGGGCAGATGCTCCAACCAGTAGGTTAGCTTGCTGCTGGGGTCCAGCCAATCAGGACTGAGCGAGACAGGCCGGACATGCCCTGGAGCCCTCCCATGGTCTCTTCCCACTGGCCAACCTTCTGCATCCTTCCCTGGCCCCGATCGTGCACCGGTGGGTCCTTCAGCCTGGCCTGCGCCCTCTTGCAATCCGGGAACCCTCGGAAGATGTCGGAGAGGCGATTTTGGCCTGATCCCGCAGGTCAGGCCGAGGGACCCCGCTGGTGCATGAATTCATGCACCAGGCCTCTAGTTCATAGATAATACATAACTAAATGTCTGTGGCTATGTATCAATAAGACTATATTTACAGAAACAGGTGGTGGGCTGGATTGGCCCATGGTCCATCATTTGTCAACCCCTCTTCTGGATCCCAGAAGATATGCCACTGGGCTATATGACTCTAACATCACAGGAAAAAGAGCAGTAATTTTCAGTAAGCTGGACTAATACATACAGCCTTCAATAGTCAGAGCCAAGACTTCACTGTATTTGTATATAATATATTGTTGTCAGAAAAAAGAACATTCTTTCCTCTCTGGCTTCTTTGGGGGCTAATCTGAATAGTGTGTTTATTTATCATTTATACCCCATTTCCTTCCCAAAATAATTTGAGGTAGCTTATAATAAAATGCATCTTTAGCTATCTAAATAGATTCAAAACCCACAAACAAAGGCACACAAAACAAACTTCGAATGTTCCATACCCATTGCCAACTCAAGCTGGTAGCTCAACCATCTCTGGGACTGAACAGACCTGGGGACACCTCCTAAGTTTAAGACTGCTTTGCTCCCTAGTTTATCTTCTCTAGCATAATTTCCTTTCTGAAAAAAAAAAATTCCCCATGTTTTAATTAAGTTTCTTACCAAAGGAAGTGTTAGTATCCATCATTTTTCTTCTGATTAAAATATAAGCCAAGAACTGTTATACCAACTAAGTGGGTGTATGGGAATGAAAGGGAAAATTATAAACTAATGAAAACTTTGGTGGCAAGTGACCTGTTCAGAACAGATTCCAGAGCTCCTAGAGCCAAAGGACTGTTTCCGATCAGTTAGAGATCCATCTCTGCTGTCTGGGGAAAAGGACTGTTAAATTACTTTAGAGTTTGATGGTCAGAAGCACACCTGAGAGATAGACCAGAGGAGGTGGGAATTCTGGCTGAGCGGCGGGGAGGATAACTCTCAGTGGGTCTCAGAATGTGGAAACAAGGCCAAGTGATTTGACAGACTGCCAAGGGGAGTTGTGGCTCCAAAGACAGTTCTGAAATAGGGAAACTAATCTATGGGAAAACTGTGAGTGTGTACAAATGACTCTGATACAAGGTCTTAATTAATAGCAGACTTGAATACTTAGCCAAGTGGTTGCAGCAGATCCTGTGGAACCTAGGAGATCTCCTTAGTTCCCTGGCACTGGGGAGGGATCACAGACACGCTCAGGTAGACACTGGAATTTAAAGGAAGGAAATACTTTCCTAGGAAATGGGTTCCAGGCAAGTGAAGATAGAACTCATTTACCTGGTAGTGGGATTAAAATCAACAAAGTAGAACCAAAAGCAACACAGGGATAGAATTAAGGGCAAACTGGTCAATCTCGTGACGGAATGTTAGTATGTGGTAGTTTCTAACTCTATGATGTACAAGAAATAAATTCTATAATAGGCACCTGTGGAGATGTTCAATATTTGTTTTAAAAATGTTTTATCTGTTCTATAAATTTAGAAATGTTACAACCTTTAAATGGAAAAAAGAAATTAAGAATTTCCAACTTAAGCTGTAATTTCCACTCACTCTGGGTGAGAAGGCAAAGTACAGTGTTTTGGGGAAGGGAGCAGTATGGCTGTATCTATTAATGTAATAAACATGCATACTGTTTGATTCTGCAACTGGATTTTCATAGTTTCCCTTTAAATATCTTCCACTCACCCTAACTGGTTTTCTCAGTGGGTAGAGCGTAGGCCTGCGGACTGAAGGGTCCTAGGTTCGATTCCAGTCAAGGGCATGTACCTTGGTTGCGGGCACATCCACAATAGGGGGTGTGCAGGAGGCAGCTGATTGATGTTTCTCTCTATACCTTTCCCTTCCTCTCTGTAAAAAAACAATGAAATATATTTTTAAAAAAAACAACCTTCCACTCTCATGCCCTGGCCAGTTGTTCAGTGGTTAGAGCGTTGGCCCAAGGATTCCTGGTGAAGGGTATGTACCTGGGTTGCAGGCCCAATCCCAGCCCGGGTCGGGGCATGTGCAGTAGGCAACTCATCCATGTGTCTCTTTCATCTCTCTCTCTCTCTCTCTCTCTCTCCCCCCCCCCCACCTCCATCTTTTCCAGTCTTTTTAAAAATCAGTAGGAAAATTATATATCCTTGGGTGAGGATTAACAGAAAACAAAAACTTTCATTCTCAGTCTGGCAGATATTTGTGCAAAGCTCATCATTATATTTAAAAATTGAAATGAATTGCAAGAAAAAAGTTCCAATTTCAGGCACTCAATAAATATTTGTTAAATTAATGAGAAAACCATGCAAGGCACCTGAACTAGGTAACAGTGACAGACCCAAGCTGTGACCTGGGGCCTGAAGGAGGTATATTGTTTAAATAGACAATGAAGTACCCAATTTAGAGTAACAGCAATTGATATTACAGTGAAATTCAGAGGTTTCTTTCCTTTTTTTTCATCTTAGTCTCTAAGTTATGTGTCTATAAATAGAGTTTTTGATGCTTAATGTTGTAATTATGCAACCTTCTAAGAAGTGGCCTGGCTGGCCTGTGACAATGACCCACATAACCATCAAGTGGCTTTGGTTTCTAATTTCATCCACATGTCCCATGTTTACACTGGAGCCCCTCACCTTGCACAAGGAAGAATATCTCAATACACATTATCTTAATGCAGATAGAGAGACAGAGAAATAAATGCAGAGAGGTAGATATACATATAGGTACATATGCACATGTATGTTTTGCCACCTATCAACTCAGATGTCTGTGTTTTCTTCCACAGAAAAAGCAAAGAACAAAAGATCTTTCTCGGGTATTTCACTCTTACAGTCCGTATGATCATAAGGTAAGAGATGCATGTGATTAGTGTATTGGGTGGTAGAGAAGTCTTTCTGAATGTATGGCACAATGTCCCCTGGTATGTAGTGATTTTAAAGTATACTTACCAGTTCCATTTCTATTTCTATCTTAATTTCCAACTCTATGTCTTTAAAAGAAACCAGAAAATGTGTATTTTGAACTAAAATAATTGTATTTTATTCACATTAAAATCTAGTTACATATTGTCACTGAAATCTCAAAGACTGCAAAGATAGGTTTTGGGGTGTTTTTTTGTTTGGTTGTTTTTTTTCTTTTCTTACCAAACAATGTCGTGATGGACTTGGCTTTTGGATTGGTACAGGTAGTTGAAATATTAACTGCCAATTCTTGGTTCTCCATTGCTCCTGATGGAAATCTATTTTCCGAATAAAAACCCTAACGAAAAACAGTGCATAGCATTATATGTGAAATATCCACTGCCAATAGTTTTGCTACACAGAAGACCAAATTGTGTAGGGACCCCTACGCATCCATCCCACAGCTTTATGTGCCCATGGCCAGCTCTGATTCTTTAAAACCCCAGCTCTCCACTGCCTGTATTTGAAGAATTCCCAGACATCTTTTTACTTATAAGTATTTCACTATATTTGTAAAAGATACAGACTCTTTTTTAAAAAACACACGTATGACTGTTTTTAAAGAAAATGCTCAATATCACATCTTCATAGGGAAATACATTGTGAGATTTCTGAGAGTTGTGTAAAACTTCTTTATCACGTAAGATTCCAGTAAATCTGTTAATTTGGGGTGACTTCAGAAGCAAACAAAAAATTTTCACAGTCGAATTGCTAATATAAACTTAAATCTTTATCTATGAATTTACAGGGAGACATGTGGTGGGGATTTTTTAACTAGCCAAAATAAGTAGTGTGAAAACTACTTTCCTCAGCTCAGAATATGAAGATGTCTGAATTCAGGAGGGGAAAATCATGCCAGTTGTTCATAGAAGTTGAAAGGATTTCAATAGCTTCTAGTGTTTCTATCGTGACCAATTTGACTTAAGCACCAAAAATTTTTAAAAGAGATGTTTATGCTCCTCCACGTGACCATAGCTATATACATGACTAAAAATTATATCATTTCAAGTTGCTTTTTTGAAGTTAAATCAATCAGTTTGCAGGATATGGCCATTTGTTTGAAAGAGGTTGAGAGAGCACATAGTATCTGACAATGCAGGTGGAAGGTGCAGGCTGATAAGTAATATACGGATGCAAAAGGAATGTGATTGGCCAGATTTCTGATGGGAAAGTTGCATTTTTTTAGATGAAGCCATGTAATGAACATAAATGCAACAGTGGCTAAAGTTAACATTTAACAACAAAAGGCTGTGACAAATGTTTTGCCTGACTTGTCTAAATTTTGCCCACTTCTAACATTTTTTAATTCACAGTTAAGGGAAATTCCATTATTCTTTTATTAGAACTCTTAATGGAACTTGGCCATTTGCAGCTTCTACCGGCTTCCTCTTCATATCCTTTGTGGCATTGTATCAAAGTCACCTCAGATTATTTTGGCTTCCCTTGTGAAGACTTCATTCCTCTACAAATTAGTCATCAGGCAACGAGGAATTGAATATAAATGCTAGATGGAGTTCCTTTTGATCTTTGCTTTAAGATCTGTAATAAATTATTATAAGTAACTGGACTGCCTATGAGTGATTTTTGAAGCTTCCAAGGTTTGGCCTATTGGCATTCTGATTTATTCTGTCTGTGTGGTGAAGGAAAAGGGAAAAGTTTCCTGCTAGGCAGCTCTCCTGCCCCTCAGTAGCCTCCTCCCATTTTTCTAAGCTCCATCCAGACAAGTCCAGCTGTATCACTTTTAACCTTGTCTCTTGTTGATCAGTGTCCACAAAGATGAAAATCACAGGGACTGCATGACATGCACTATTTTCTCAACCTCAGAATGTTTCTTTCTCCCCCCCCCACCCCCCATAAATAAAATAATAGAGGGTTATGATTCAAGTTACTTTATCATTTTAATTAACCAATTATATTCAAACAAGTTAGTTTTCTAGGCAGATAGGTTTTAGTGTAAAATACGTAAAGGGGTAGTTAAAGTTGGTTAAAACATGCCATGCTTAATATAATTTGTGGAGTGATCTTTAGGTTAAATATGTACATAAATCGTAAATTAAAGCTTTTATAAAATAAAATATAGGCTGTGTTGGATTTGTTTTCAAAAAGAATTCAAGGAGGGGAGTGGGTAGGGTAGAGTAAAATAAGATTGGCCAAATGTTGATTATTGAAACTGAATGATGGGTTTGTGGGCTAATGGTTCTATTCCCTGTATATTTTCTATATGATTGAAATAGTGCATAATGAAAAAGATGCAAAAGTAAAATAAACTATGGCCTGCTCCCAAACGTGAATGTTATGATATTCTTTTCCTCTCTAGCTAAATTCCTTTTATTACTAATGTTTCCCTTGATGTAAATGTATACCAAAGAAGGACTACTCCGCATTTCAGTGGGCGTGTTATGCTCAGTAAACTCAGAAATGCACTCCTGTTCTGAAGTGCCATAATTTCCGGGGGCTTTGTCCCAAATTATAGTGGGTCACTTAAATGACAGCCTTGCCTACTAACAACTGTTGAAACAGTTGTAATTACAAAGTATAGTTGGTGCAACTGTTTTGTTCTCAGTCAGTCAGTTATATTTGCTCTTCTTTCCTTCCCCCCAACCAAGATTGCTCCTGCCTGACCCCAGACACAGGAAAGTCACCAGGTTAAACAGACGTGTTGTTTGAGTCTGGCCAGGTGCGGTCCTTAATGGTGCTGCTCTAAAGCCATTGTTTGGGTTGTAAATGGTCAGTTGGTTTTCTCTTAAAATGCTGTTGCAAAAAGCAAACAAAGCTTAGAACAAAATGTGCACTCAGAATGAGCCTCAAGGGAAATACCTGATTCATTTTTTTATACTCCAAGACAAATTTTCCTGTAGACTGGAAGAATTTCATTCCGGACTATAATCTCTGATTCTGTGTCTATTTAAAAATATATATATTTTTCAGGAGTTCTTATAATGTAGACAATGTAGAAAGGCTTTCACCAAAGCTAATTCCTATTTATCTGTCCTAATAAATGGTAACATTGGTAAAGGGAATTCAAAAAAGCAGGTAATCTGATGGTATTTTGTTCATGTATTTCTTATGTTATTTTAAGAATCAGAATAAACATAGCTTGTAATTTCTGGAAACACATCATACTGACTACCAGGAAAGGTTCAGGGTCACAGGCCTTCGAGGTCACAGAAAGCCAGCTTGGAGTTGAGTTTTTCTTTGGATAAGTCAGAGGTAAGTAGAGTAGGGTATAATTAGAACAATTTTATGGAAGCTATGTGAATTAGCGAGTGCTTTCTGACTTTGGCTTAAAGAAAATATTACTATGCATATAAAAGATGTTTCTTTCTTATTTCCTTCCTTTCTTCTTTTCTTTCTTGTTAGATTTTATCAGAATTATGTGTTTAGGGGTAAATCTAGATTTATTAGCCAAACACAGGTGTTAATAATCTGCTCATGTAGAAAGCTATTATAAAATATGAAAATGCTTGGAAAGGAAAAGTTCCAAAATTCTGTTTGGGTTTACAGTGGTTCTTAACATGTGCACAGTTGACTAAGATCCTAAACACAGTTAACCTGTATGAATGCACATATCCTAGACCAGTGGTCGGCAAACTCATTAGTCAACAGAGCCAAATATCAACAGTACAACGATTGAAATTTCTTTTGAGAGCCAAATTTTTTAAACTTAAACTATATAAGTAGGTACATTGTTATTAACTTAATTAGGGTACTCCCAAGGCTTAGGAAGAGCCACACTCAAGGGGCCAAAGAGCCGCATGTGGCTCGGGAGCCGCAGTTTGCCAACCACGGTCCTAGACTATTAAAGGTGAGTGAGTCCTTAACAGGTTGTCACTGTTATAGTTTCTGTACTGTGTGAAGAGGGCTTCTTATTTTCTTTTAGTGACTATTGTTATTTTAATAATTTTCTACTCTTAAAGATATATATCAGTGGACACACATGAGAAGTAACATTATTATACAGCTCCTGTATTGGTGAAGTAAGCTTTTCTTTTTCTTTTGGTGACTAGTCTCATTTTAATAAACTTTCTACATGCATAGACATATATCAGTTGAACTGTAAACAAATTCATATGTGTCAAAAAAACAAACAAACAGCTAGGTATGAAGACACTTGATTAGTTAGCCGATGAGTAAGATAGAAAAGGAACATGAGTACTTTACTCAACCGGGGTCTTTTATGCAGTAATCTCAGCTCAGAACCTTCGGATAAGCTAGCCTGGGCCCAGCCTGGCAAAATTATTATTTAATTCTCCTTCCCCACTTCATTACTTCTTTAGTCCCCCATCTACAAACAGTCCACTTTTTTACAAAAACAGTCCTAACAAACAAAGATGCCTGGTTTCCCAAACCACAGTCAACCCTAGCAGCAGTTAAAAAGAGAGTGGTTATTGCTTCAAGAAGTCAGAGCCCCATTAAGAAGTGGCAGCATGCTAAATGAAGGCAAGGCCAAGGCCATAAAAACTGTAAGTCATTAACAGAGGAACTCTAGAAGTGCAGCTGCCCACAACCACTTAATTTGGACCCAGATACCCAAATATCCCTATACATTTTAGTAGTTCCAGGGTAAAATAATTGGCCTAAATTGCATCAAGAAACAGATGTTTTATTTTAAAATAGTAGAGATGTGTATAACCTACTTTTACAAACATCAATATTTTAAGAATAAAGTTTATCTTGAAAATTCTCTTAGGAACAGCTGGATAAATGAAGTATTACTATGGAGAGTGGTTTAATAAGCAAGAAATAGTGAAAGAGTGGTTGAACATGTGTTGGTAGTTGGGTAAAGGACAAAAAGTGTGTCTGAGCATAAAAGATGAGGAGAGTAAAATCAATATTCTACTATATTATCCTATATAATAAAAGTCTAATATGCAAATTGACCAAACGGCAGAATGACCAGTCGCTATGAAGCGCACTGATCACCAGGGGCAGACGCTCAATGCGGAGGTGCCCCCTGGTGGTCAGTGCGTTCCCATAGAGGGAGCGCTGCTCAGCCAGAAGCCAGGCTCATGTCTGGTGAGTGCAGTGGCAGTAGCAGGAGCCTCTCCCGCCTCCAGGGCAGCGCTAAGGAGCAGCAAGCAGGCGGGCAGTAAGGAGTGAGGGCTCCCAGACTGCGAGAGGGATGTCCGACTGCCACAGGCAGACATCCCCTGAGGGGTCCCGGACTGGGAGTGGGCGCAGGCTGGGCTGAGGGACTCCTCCCGAGTGCATGAATTTTTTGTGCACTGGGCCTCTAGTTCATTATATAATTAGATACTGTAAAGATATTGATGTTTTTGAGAATTACTATAAAGTATTTTTATCTTTAAGATTACTCTAAGCATTTCCCTGGCTGGTGTGGCTCTGTTGGTTGAGCATCATCCTGTGCACTGAACGGTGGCCAGTTCGACTCTCCATCTAGACACATGACCAGGTTGTTAGCTCGATCCCTAGTATGGTTGTATGTGGGAGGCAGCCAATCGATGTTTCTCTCTCACATAGATATTTCTCTCTCTCTCTTTCCTTCTCCTTTTCTCTCTTGCTAAAATCAATAAAAACATATTTTTTAAAAAATAGATTATTCTAGGCATAACTGGAATGGAATAATAGTAAGTTAAGGCAACAGTATATGCATTTCAATTGCAACATTAAACATACAAAAAATTCATATGTATTTCCATAATCTACACATTTAAGACTACCTTAAGAACTGTTATTAATACAAACATGTCTGGGAATTCATATCCACTAGTATACAGTGATATAGAGTAAAAAAAAAAAAAAAACAACAAAAAAGCAGAACCTTCTCTGCAGCTTTGTTTGGACAGAAGCATATATAGCAAAAATCTATTTCAAAAGTCTAGGGGGTGGGGAAGTCTTGGTTTCTACCACTGTCCTTTCTTTTCTAAGAGACTAATAGTCTCTGTGACATTGTTTCATAAATACATATATCATACCTAAAGGGAAAAGAACAGTTTTATTTTGGAAACCATGTATTGATTTACATTTCTCCATTAATCAGATTTGTCTGGCGATTTAAGATAAAAGTCACTTTACCCAGCTCTTTATGTTTGAAGAATAATGGCCATTTGACTCAATCCTGAGGCAGCCCAGCATTGTCAAGCCTTCATTATCTCCTGGGCTTTGAATAACATAATGTAGCAACAGAGTGCTTTGAGTTGTTCTAGAGAGGGAGATGGGAATTTGGATTGTTGCCTGCTGGCCCTGTTGAGCTTTGAGCTATCTGCTGTCTGGAAATAGCAAATTCAGTTTTTAATGGATCCGGCACTCTATGATAGCCAGATTTTCATGGCACATGCAGATAAAGAAACCAGTTATTGATTTGGCATGTTTACGCCATGCTTAAAACAGTCCTCGGCAGCAGATTGTCCAAAGCCATTTGTGCACTTAACTCTATTCCCCATCTTTGGCAAAGACGAAAAAATGTTTAAAAAGTAATTTTAGGGATGTTGCTAAATATCGGGAACGATTGGATAAATGTCTAATTGATTGAGTTCCCTTCCTGTTACATTTTCACATGTCATACTAAAACCATGCTTGGGGAAGTGAGCACTTTAGTGAATACTAAACCCATTTATTGTCGCCATCAACTCCGCTCTAAAGCCAAATGGATAACTCAGCCTCAAAATAAAGGACGAACTAAATAAAGGAGCTCTCGGTGCAAAAACTTTGCTTTCATTTGTTAGAGCACCTTGTTTCTCAAGGTGACCTTGCAGTTGTCACAGAAGGTGCAGACTCAGCTCCCCAGGCAAGATCTGTAACCACCTTGTGCTTCCTGGCCTCTGCCAACCTGACCCAAAGCTTTGTCCTCAGTTTTTAACACTCCTCAGCTTGTGATTCAAGTTCAGTAGCAGATCATGTTTTGTGAGCCTAACTTTGATATTATATTTATCTTTTTCTCTTTTCCTTCCACCGTGACATTGTTCTAAAAATTAAACATTTTTACATGTTACTTTAATTTATTTTGTTACTATAACTGCAGGGATGGGTGGTATTGGAAGGATGTGTAAATGGCAGAGATTTTAGTGTTGTTAAAATGAGATATCCGGAGACCCATAGATGCCAGAATTTGGCTCTGCCAGTTACCCTGAGGATTGACAAGGAGAATTGAATCCAACTGGATTATTATTATTGTTATTGTTGTTGTTACTCTTCAACTGTTTAAAGCACACCGTGTAACTGGCACCATCCCCAAAGCTTTACATGCACACGTGACTGATTAAGCTTTATACCAACCTGTAAGACGAGTACTCTTATTATCTCCCATTTTACAGATAATGAAACTGAGACATGGAGAGATTAAGTAACTGCTCAAGGTCACACACCTGACAAGTTATAGAGATGTGTAACTCCAGAGCCTATGCCCACAACTTCTGTGCCACATGGAACTAAATACCCGCAGCGTAAGATGCTCTAACCAAAGGAGGACTGACCAACACACCTCAGGCTCAGGGCTGAAGTGGCCTTCTTACCCTGCCTCTCCTGTCTAACCTCAACTCTCATTCTAAATAGGCGAACATTTGGTAGAAATAGAAACAGTATGTGAAAGGGAATAAGGAGAGACAGAGGACAGCAATAGGGGAAGAGCACTGAGGATTCATTGAATGACCTCCCTGTAAAGCAGATAATTAAGCAGCTAAGCTTATCCTAAAAATGTCCCCCCTCACCCCCATTCTTCTCCCACTTGCTTCATTCACCACCAGCCTGGGGCAAAGGAAACTCGATTGATTTAAGCTGGACATCAAGGCTACTATCATCAGAGACTAATGAATGAAGATCAGGCACGGCCGGGCACTGGGCTTCTAACAGAGCCCAGTCTAACTGGCTTTCCTCCCCAGCCCCTCAGTGGGG
The DNA here is from genome assembly GCF_000147115.1 of Myotis lucifugus. Classification (NCBI taxonomy): domain Eukaryota; kingdom Metazoa; phylum Chordata; class Mammalia; order Chiroptera; family Vespertilionidae; genus Myotis; species Myotis lucifugus. Next base: position 1,832,702 of record NW_005871170.1, on the reverse strand, counting down.
TGGGAGTGGGGTGTGTTGGTGGCACCATGGTTCCAGCCAAAGGATTGGACTCCTTTTTACCAACACAACAGGGCGTGCTCACGCCAGAGGAATAGGGTGAGTCAGAACCTAAAACCTAAAGCACAGAGAAAGGTTGAGGAGAGAACCAGCCGAAGTCACGATACCTAGAAATGAGAAAGTAACATCAGGCAGGCTAGAAACAGGGAGAAGGCCGCCCTGTTCCATTCAACAGGACACCAGGGAGCATCTGGAACTTCTCTTTATGGGCAGGTGGGGTCATGACAGAAGACAGAACGTTTGCCAGGTGATTATTTAAGAATGTCCTATCTAGTAGCATTTTCTCTCCCCTCCTCCTCCCCACCCAGGCACTCCCAGGAATATTAGGAATAGGGGAAAGCAAAGCTCATGATCAAATCCTTTGCAAACACCCTATCTAATAAAAGAGTAATGTAAATTAACTGTCACTCCACCATAAAGATTGCGGCACCATAGTGGCCGATGCGGGACACTGGCAGCAGCGCCCCAGCAATGCGAGCCCAGTGTCCACGCCCTGGCCGCGCAGAGGGAGGGGAGGGGAGGGGCCTCGGGCTGGAGGCCAGGGCGAGGGACACTGGCGTCATTGCAGGCTGGGCTGAGGGGACCCCCCCGCCGCATGAATTTCATGTACCGGGCCTCTAGTTTAGTATAAAAGCACTGATTTAAAAATAGTCAAAGAAAATCTACATAGACATGGCAGTTACTGTATTTTCAAAGTATTAATCAAATCTAAAAATGTCTCGGTTCCTACTGTTACTGGTGATAACACTGCCGCTACGAAATTCCCTGGGATGAGGAAGAACCCAGCAGAGAGAGCAGAGGACCTGCATGGAACCAAGACCAGAGAACATGTAGGCACCACCTCCCCTAGGCGAATGCCTCCCCCTGCTCATCCTCTGTCATAAGTCTTTGCACCCAGTTGAAATGTATCACCATACTCATGCCCATTTCCTGTGTCTCCCCACTTATGTACACTACCACGGACCAACCCTTCCCATCCCCATTGGGACAACAGATTTGCCTGGAATACAATCCACTTGATATGTTAGTGAGCAAAGAAAAATACAGGACACCCAGTTCAGTTTGAATTTCAGGTAAATAATATTTTGTTTTAATATATGATCACTACAACATGTGTGACATATTTATACTAAAAATTTATTCATTTATCTGAAATCCATGTGTAACCGATGTCTTGTTATCATCTGGCAACCCTAGTTATATGTCCACTACATATTTCACTTGGTTGCATTGAGACAGAAAGATGAAAAGGAAAACAGCCAAAATGGAGAGAAATAAAAAATTATCTTAAATCTTCTGCTGTGTTTAATGTGAAGGACCTGAGACAGTTGGTTCCTAGGCCTCCCTCCATCCTGATATAATGTGCCTGGCCTCCCGTCCAAGGCTGACACCTGTCAGATGTAGTTCTTCAGACATTTCCTATTTCACTTGAAAAGATGAAACAATTTACTCATTTGACTTTGGTTCTCTAAAATCTGATGATAGCATTTTCACCTGGGGAGTCTGTCAGGAGAGTTGCTTGGAAGGCACCAAGCAGTTAAATTAAAAAGTGCCCATACCTTATCTTCAAGGAAGAAGAATTTTTATGTTCCCCCTGAAAAATACACTTTGTTTCTCGGCAGCACATTATCATAAAATATAATTCATGACTTGTGTGTAGCTGAAGTTATTTTTATTGAGATGCGCTGAGAACAGTCGTGCTGGTGGTGCTTAAAGCACATAATGGAGGCATCCATTAGGAATGAGGAAGCTATTACTGCCGTTTCTCTTCTCCAGCTCTGGGCTCCAGTTGTAAGGCTGTCGGGAGTCCTGTGATTGGTGGAGTGTGGGCTGATGCAGACTGAAGACGGGCTCCCAGGCCTGGCCTGTGTCTTCCTCAGCACATTATGAAGGCAGCTGAAAAGCCCCAGTCTCCCTGTCATCTCACATGATTACCAGCCTTCCATACAGACTCTGACTTGCACAATTTCCACAATTCTCCTGACAAAGAATAGTGAAATGAAAGTATTTCCATGGGCCAATAATTCATTCTCTCTAGGGTTTTTGTGCAAGATTAAGAAGACGTGATTCCAGTTAGCATCTATTGTGCTTTTTAAATGTGCGCATTAACACTCTTCCCTTGAAATTGGAAAACGAGAGAGTTTTAGCATCTGGGAAGAAAATAAGTTACCAGCTTCTTTTTATGGTTGTTAATATTTTCCATTATTTAACACTCTACCTTTGGGTGCCTTTCAGAATTCCAGAGGTATTTTAAATCCACATGTGTCAAATGAAAATAAAGGAGTTTTAAAAACTCAAGTTTTTTTTTTAATTTAATACAATTATTATATGGAACACATGGGTAAGAAAGGAGACTTTCACTTTTAATTACTGTAAAGTATAATAATACAGCTGCTATGCATAAACCAGAAATCCCTCTAATTCAGTGTAGACTTTTTTGGGCGGGGATCGTTTTAAAGCTGCTTGTTTGTCTTTTCTCACTTTTTACTTCTTATGAACACTCGTTTTCTAATTTAACTTAAAGCAACATTTAAGTTGATGTAGTGGAGGTTGTTTGGCTTGGCCCTCCCTCCCACACGGGCACTTACTTTCTATTGCTTTTTCAGTTTGTCTCAACACCAGCTGATTATCTTCCCACCAGATGGATGATCTTCCATTCTTTGTATTCGTATTTATTACTATTCCACTTCCTTTTGCATTTCTCTGCACAATTTCTTAGATGTTCTTGCTTTATACACTCCATTATGTTTCTGCCTGTGGGTTTAATTCTTAGGGTCTTCTACCTGGTACCTTTTGTTTCTGCTTCCCCTCCTTTGGAGACAGTGATATAAAGCTCACACTGGGTTCGTCCATTCCCTCTCCGAGTCTTAAACCATAGAGCTGGGAAGGCCCTCAGAGCTCACGTAACTTACCGCTCTCCCCATCCCAACTGTCATCCTCTAAGACCCAGTTTAATTTCACCTTCTGATGCACACAGAGAATTGTTCTCTGCTACCAAATGGCAAGCGTATGTCTATGACTTGACTTTTGCTCTCAGAATTCAGGTCCATTCAGGAAGCATGTGATTTTTCCTAGGGGAGAGGCACAATTACTGGGATAAGACACCATATAATTCAGGAGGCAGTAGGGCAAGATGGCAACAAATACTGCAATTATTTTGCTGTTATATATTTATTATTGACATATTCACTCCACCCTGTGACACTGTGAATGTCTTTAGGAGGGAATCCTATCTTATTTGTGTGTTTTTCCCCCTCTAGTGAAAAAAAACCTCAATTATGGCCTGGGATTTAATGTGTTGTATATATGAAGTGTGTTTTACTTTTCTTTTGAACTGCATACCCTAACTAAAGAACTTGCACATTATCCCACAGCAAATGCAGGGTTGAAATGCAGTACTTCAATTCCCAGTTTGGGCTCTGTCCATGTCCATGTCATTTCATAGTTGCAATGTTCCAGTGTAATGACCACACCTATGGGAGGTGTACTAAGTTTGTTTTGGGGTTTTAATTATAAAATGGGTAATGCCTGCACTTCATGCCGTATTCTAAGACAGACTCCATCCTAACCCTCCCTTACAGACCCTGCTCCTCTTTTGAGAGGCAAGCCCTCGTTCTGGTTTGTATATACCTCAAGAGTTATTTTTTTCATACACACACACATACCTACATGTGTGTTTTTATATAGATTTATGCTTTTTAATTCAAATGTTCACATACTACAAACTCTTCTGTTTCTTTTTCACTTTATGGCGTATTTTGGAGATACTATGAATCTGGACCTAAAGAACCACCTTGTTCTGTTTGTTTTAAACAGATGTGTATGTTCCATAGCAGATGTTTGCCATCTTTATTTAACTAGACTCTTCCTGTTGGATCTTTGGGTGGCTTCTGACCTTTGATCTTACAGGCAGAGCTGCAGTGTATAATCTCACAGACATGCCATTTTGTGCCTGCATAAATGTTAACCGTAGGATACATTTCTCAAAGTAGAATGGCTGGATTACGGTGCGTGCATTTTAAGTCATGATCGGAAGTGCCAGATGCCCACTAGGCCGGATGCTCTGATGCCCCCTCCCATCGGCGTGTAAAACAGTGCTGTTCCCCACACCTCCCTGCCTTTCAAATCCTTTCCTGGTAGAGAAAAGGGATCTTCTTATAGTTTTAATTTATGTTTCTTTTTTGAGTGTAGCCATTCAGTTGTTCGAAATAACCACAAAAATCGAATAATTTGGTCTTTGAGTTCATGTAGCTACCTGTTGCCCATGCGTTTATCTGACTTTACAGTCACTCACCTCTTACTGATACGAAGGACTTAAGGTCAACACTGAAAGTTTGCTACGAAAATAGTGGCAAACCTAATATGGCCTACGGAAGTACTCTCGCAGTCTGCAGTGAGGCTAGAGAACAACAGGTTAGAATGCTGCCAGGCTATCACTACACCCGTGCCCCAGAGGATCGGCAGCTGCTACCACTTCAGGTCTGATTAGTGATCCCTCTTGTACTTTGATAGGTTTAAACATTCACCAGTCTTCACTTCAGTTATAATTTGCAAATGTACTCATTTCTAAATAAAGACAAATGGTCTTAACTCATGGATGAAAAATCTTTTTCAAATTAAGTATTCATAATAAACTTTGAATATGTAACAGGCATGTATTTAAAACTCTCCTCAAGGTTTGTAAGATATTCAAGTATATAATTTTATAATAATGGGTAATAAGTTAATAGTAATGCATGCATGTTAGTATATTACTCTCTACCAAGCTTTCTGGCCCCCTCGCTGGTCTCTCCCTCTAGGATTCTCCTCATTGGGTCTCTTTGTTGTTGCTGTTCCCCATTCACAATAGTGTTCTGTTCCTCAGGGCCCACAGGTGCTCCTGTGCATCCAGCACATACATGCAACACGCTCCCAGGCATTAACTTTTGGGCGGTATGAAACTCGTCCTCCCTGTCTGCTCCACCCCCTCCCCAACACAGAGGCTCTGCACTGAGGACATTGAGGACCCTTCCAGCTGCAAATCAGAACGTCATCCTGGACTCCTCCCTCCCTTTTCCCACTGCTTTTGATGGTCAAGTATTTCTCAGTCTGCTCCTGACTCCTCTGGAGGTGACTCGTTGTCTCCTTCACACTTGCCTTATGCAGGCCTTTGGCAGTTCTCTCCTGGGTTTCTTCCTCTGTCACCAGCTGGTTTTCCTATTTCCATTTTCACTGTCCTCCCAACCCCCAAGTCATTCTCTCATGCTCTGAGGGGGATAATTATAAAATGCAATTCAGAGTGTGTGAATCCCCTGCATAAAATACTTCCACCACCCTCAGGTACCCACTGAAGAAAGCCCCAGCAGGGCAGATAAGGCCCTTTATGGTAGGAGCTCCTTTCTTTTACCTTGTACTCCAGCTTACCGAAGGAGATGCCTTTCCCACATGCTGCACGCTCTCTGTGCTCCGTGTCTGTGTACAGGCTGTTTCCTGTTTCTGGAAGCCTCTGTTATTTCATTCACTTGTTTCATCTTTCCTCTTCAGACCTGAGAGGCAGCCACTCCCTCGGGGAAGCCATCCCTGTCTTCCTGCACTCCCCACCCTCCCCAGCCTCCTTGCCTTTCTGCCCCCCTGGATGACTGGATGTTTGAAGGACAGGGATTGTGTAGGTAAGGACAGGGGCAGGTCTGTAGCAGGGGCAGGTCTGTAGCTCTGAGGACTGACGCAGAGATGTTCAATAAAAGTTAATTTAAGGAGTGAACGTGATATTGTTTAAGGTCTGGCCCTTTATACAGGTGCTCTTGGATACGTATCTCTGAAGCATCTTCTATACCCCATGCACACACGGGAAATTAAAAGGCTCGTGTGGATAAGCAGTGGTTCCACAGGATTTCTGTATTTCTGATTGAATGCATCTTTCCATTGCCAGTTACACTACATTTACGTAAAATTAAGGAGAATGATTTGCAGCTATCTGAAGAGTGTGCAAGCTCCTCCTAATGGAGCGGCCGCTTCTCTACCAGAGGTTCACACAAACTTTGGAATTGCTGGGGGTGGTTTAAAATATCCTGCATGGGTCCCACATGTCTGCACAATGTGTGTGTGTGTGTGTTTGTGTGTGTGTGTGTGTTTGTGTGTGTGTTGCATTGCTTCCAAATATTTTAAATGAGCAAATGGGCTTCATTTTAAAGTTGTGCACTTCCATCTCAGCTGAGCCCTCAACCCTAATCCTTTTTTTGCATCTATAGTCAGCTCCTTGTCCCTTTTCTCCTGGCAGTTTTTCTAAACCTTTCTCAATTTCCTCAGTCCTCTTCTTTCCTCACCCTTACCTGTACTTCATGCATGTACACACACACACACACACACACACACACACACACAGCCCCCTCATGAATTGGTCTTCTGCTTATATTGCTCAAATGGCAGACTTGAGTATACCATTTTGAATTTCTAGTTTTACCCATATTGTACTTAATCTGGTAATGTGACGTATCCCTAAGGATTCTAATGGACTTATTAGATATTTTGTTTAGGGCTATGTTGTGAATAACCCAACTCATGCTGGCTTAAAGAGATCATTTATATTTGTAATTTATTGGCCTCCTTAATTGAACTGTCAAGGTAGATTTTGCATTAAGCACGGCTGCAGTCAGGACTCCGGTGGAGTCATCAGCAGCACTCTCTGCCATGTCACTTGGCAAGCTTTGCTGTGTCAGCTCTTCTCAGGCTCCCCTCCTTGGTGTTAGCAAAGACTGCTGCAGTGTCCCCTCTTCACGCACCGTACTAGCCAGGATACAGAAGAGAGAAGTCCACTGTCCTGGAAGGTCCAACCTGACTGGCTCAGGTTGTGTGTACTTCCCCGGGTTGGGACTTAATATGTTATTGACTTAAGGCAGTCAGGGTTCTCATCCCATATGCTGGTGTGCAGTAACCCACTCAGACCACACTGGCTAGAGTGTGAGGGCTGCAGGGCTGGTGAGTCCCCAGGAGTGAAGAAGGAATGCAGAAAGGACAGACAAATGTTTACAAGGATGCATGCTATCATACTGTTACCGTTTGTAGAATTTCATCAACATTTGAGCAATATATATTTAATTTGAAGTGCTGTACATGTCTGTGTGTGTATATTATATATATATATATATATATATATATATATATATATATTAAAATGGCTGTGTCATATTGGAACATTTGAATCTCTAGTGAAGTGAATGCAAAAAAGTAATCATAATATGTTCTATTTTTATAAGCAATCTAAGAAATCACTGTCATTGAATTTATGTTTATTTTTTCACAAATAATGAAATGTAACCACTAAGCATTAGAAGTATGGTTTAATAGAGTCTGAAGAACTGTCTTCAGATTATTGTTTTGTCACTTGACTTTAGATGAAGTTATTTTCTCTGATCACTTATTTTATTATCTGCTAGATGCAGATATAAATAATACCTGTCTTATGTATCTCATGGAGTCACTGTATCACACGAGATTATATATGTTAAAACCTATAATAAAAGACACACTTGTTATTTTTTTTTCATTACCTCATCCGGTTGAGTTTTCCTGACCAAAGAAAATATTACAGTTAAAATGTAATTCTGTTTTACTAACACATTGCCTTCATGATTTAAAACAAGCTTTGTTTTTAGTTTTGTTTTTGTCTGAAGCCTCAGAGTGGCTTATATAAAAAGTCCACAGTAAGATGTTTTAGGGCAAAATAAGAAGAGCTCTGTTGTTTGCTCGCAAGATGAGTCACTACTCCAGCTGAGAATAACAGCCCGGGCTCCTGGGAAGCAGAGGCAAATAGATAAACAGCTAAATGCACAGCTTTCGTTCTGTAATAAGGGAAAGTGTATCATTCAAAAGGACTTGCTTTTCTTAAGGCAAATCTCGAAATAGACTATGTCTCATCAATCTCTCTGTTAAGGGGCATTGAACAGCATAATGGCCCATCGTACCATAAAACTTACAAAACCCAATAAGCTTTGCAACGATTTTGGACAGTTTTCAATAGAGAAGCACTCTAGCTTGGGTTTTAAGGTGTCGTTTATTAGCTGTGTATTGTAGATGATTTGCTTAAACTTCTCTGAGCTCAGCTTTCTCATCTCTAAAATGGAGATAGAAAGTAGTTCCCTCCCCATGTGGTTATTATAAGGAATAAGAGAGAGAATGTATGTTGAAGAGATTGGTACAGTGATCTGCATTTAGTAAGTGCTTAATAAATGTAAAAATTCCATCAATAAACATTTACTACTATAATTGTGTTTCTATAAAAGGATATCAGCAGGGAGGTCATTTTGTGACTAAAGCACGCATGTGATTAGATATTAGAAAGTATCATCAAGGTCCCTCAACTTGATAAAAATGTAACCTGATGGAAATCTAAAGGAGAAAAATGAAAATATTGCCCTGCTTTTCTCTGAGCTGATTACATTTTTCTGTTATTTATTTTTTAAAAAGTGTCACTTTAGAATGGCACCAAGGCACTCCAAGTTATCGTGACGGTGAAAAACCTGTGCCAGGGAGGGTCATAAAGGTAACTAACGTGTGAAGCCAGAGCAAACCTTATAATCACACTTTCACTGACAGCACCTGCACCTTCCAATTCTACTTAGATGTGTGTGGACTCATTAGCATATCGTAGACTATGGGGTGTTGATGGGGTGTAGTCATTTCCTTACATAAACAGTATTGTCCTGCAGGAAACTGTCTTTAAATTCTAACTCTGCAGAAAAAGTAGAATAATTATACTGATGACTCTAGACCAGTGATGGCGAACCTATGACACGCTTGTCAGAGGTGACACGCGAACTCATTTTTTTGGTTGATTTTTCTTTGTTAAATGGCATTTAAATATATAAAATAAATATCAAAAATATAAATCTTTGTTTTACTATGGTTGCAAATATCAAAAAATTTCTATATGTGGCACGGCACCAGAGTTAAGTTAGGGTTTTTCAAAATGCTGACACGCCGAGCTCAAAAGGTTCGCCATCACTGCCATAACCCAAAATAAGATTACCTAGGATATTTTACATACTAATAAGTTGGTGAAGATAGGTTTTTACATTTGTCCCTTAAATAATCAAAGTAATAGGGTAGATATTTAGAATAATTAAAAGTTAGCACTGAGGGGAATGAAAGGTCAGCTTATGACAGTTTCTTTTTTTCAATTTAGATGTGGAAACCTGGGCTCACAGAAGTTAAGTTCCACAGGCAGTTGTCTAAATTAATAATACAACTGAACCTCAAAGTCAGATTTTCTGATTCCTAACCTTCACCACAAGATATTTTTTTCTGTGTTGTTTTTGTTTTGTTTTGTTTTGCAGAGGGGGGGGTGTCATTGTTTATTTATTTAATTTTTTGTAACTATTGTTGATTTTGAATACAGTCAAACCTGGGTTCTCGAACATCTTCCATCTGGAACAATTCAGTTCTCCATTAAATTGTTAACGGCGGGCGGGGCGAGGGGGAGGGCATTGCTGGTCTCAGTTGTCCAACCAAATTTCGGTTCTCCACCCAACAATTCTTTTGTGCTGATGCTTGTATGATCAGTCACGAGACTCTCAGGCAACAAACAAAGGAGAGAATGCATGAGTATGAGTCAGTTTACCACTAAACCTCGTGTTGTTAAAAATCTCAGGAAATTGTGCTGTGAATATTTTCATGTTTTTTGCTTTTGTTGCTGCTTATTATTATATTAAATATATACAGTAAGTCACCATGGGTCCTCAAAGGTTAATGATAGCAGTGAGAAAAATAGGAAAGTAGTGAGAAAAATAGAACTTTAAAAAGAAATAATTGCACAGTATCATAGAGGTGTTCACATGTCTGATCTGGTTACCAAGTATGACATGACTAAATTGATGATTAGTACAATTTTTTGTTTTGTTTTGTTTTGTTTTGTTTTGTTTTGTTAATCCTCACCCGAGGATATTTTTCCACTGATTTTTAGGGAGAGTGGAAGAGAGAGGGAAAGACAGAGAGAAACATCTATGTGAGAGAAACACATCTATTGGTTGCCTCCGACACGAGCCCCTAACCAGGGCCTGGTCCCAGAAGGAGCCTACAAACAAGGTACATGCCCTTGACCAGAATCAGACCCAGGAGAGACCCTTCAGTCCACAGGCTGACATTCTATCCACTGAGCTAAACCGGCTAGGGTGGCACAATTTTAAAACATAAAGAGGCCATCAAGAGTGCTGATGTTGGTAAGGGTGTGAAAATGATCACTATGCCATAACCGGTTTGGCTCAGTGGATAGAGCGTTGGCCTGCGGACTGAAGGGTCCCAGGTTCGATTCCCATCAAGGGTATGTACCTTGGTTGCAGGCACATCCCCAGTAGGGGGTGTGCAGGAGGCAGCTGATCAATGTTTCTCTCTCATCAATGTTTCTAACTCTCTATCCCTCTCCCTTCCTCTCTGTAAAAAAATCAATAAGATATATTTTTTTAAAAAAGAAAAAGAAAATGATCACTAAACAACGATAGGCAATTGAGAAAGGTTAAAACAGGGAATCATTTGGGGGTCTAGAATGGATCAATTCACTTAACTTTCTAATGGGGAAAAATTACTCAGTTTTCAAACAAATCACTTCTTGAACAACTTCTGGAACAAATTAAGTTTGAGAACTGAGATTCCACTGTATTTGTACTCTAATTTTATTTACAACTAGAGGCCCAGTGCACAAAAATTTGTACACTCGGGAGGGTCCCTCAGCCCGGCCTGTGCCCTCTTGCAGTCTGGGACCCCTTGGGGAATGACCACCTGCTGGCTTAGGCCCACTCCCCGGGGGATTGGGCCTAAGCTGGCAGTCAGACATCTCTCTGGCAGCCCGAGAGTCCTCAGGGGATGTCCACTTGCCAGTGGGGAGCAGGCCTAGCTGCAGTCGGACATCCTTAGCGCTGCTGAGGAGGCGGGAGAGGCTCCCACCACCACCGCTGTACTGGCAGCCCTCAGCCTGGCTTGTGGCTGAGCAGAGCTCCCCCTGTGGGAGCACACTGACCACCAGGGGGCAGCTCCTGCATTGAGCGTCTGCCCCTTGGTGGTCAGTGTGTGTCATAGTGACCAGTCATTCCCAGTCGCTCTGCTGTTAGGGTCAATTTGCATATTACCCTTTTATTATATAGGATAGAGGCCTAGTGCATGGGTGGGGGCTGGCTGGTTTGCCCTGAAAGGTGTCCCGGATCAGGGTAGGGGTCCAGCTGGGGTGCCTGGCCAGCCTGGGTGAGGGGCTGAGGGCCGTTTTCAGGCTGGCCACACCCCCTTCATGGTGGAGGGTCCTGCTGGGGTCCCTGGCCAGTCTGGGTGAGGGGCTGATGGCTGTTTGCAGGCTGGCCACAGCCCCTTCAGGGTAGGGGTCCCCGCTTGGGTGCCTGGCCAGCCTGGGTGAGGGGCTGATGGCTGTTTGCAGGCTGGCCACAGCCCACAGCCACCCAAGCTCCCAGTGGAGGCTGGCTAGAAGCAGGTATCTGGGATTTATTTAGCTTCTATGATTGAAACTTTGTTGCCTTTTGTGGAGGCCACAGCCAGCCAGGGCAGGCAGGAAGCTTGGCTTTCTCCATCGCTGGGGCAACCAAGCCTCCTGCTTGCTCCAGCTCCGTGGCTGCTGGCCGCCATCTTGGTTGGGTTAATTTGCATATAGTCGCTCTGATTGGCTGGTGGGTGTGGCTTGGGCATAGCAAAGGTACAGTCAATTAGCATCTTTGTCTTTTATTAATGTAGATTATTCTGGGAATGAAAACTCCAGTACACTCCACCTTTTAGCACCCTGAACTTGACATTTTAAAATGTTTTCATTGATTTTTAGAGAGAGAGGAAGCTATAGAGAAATAGATACATCCATGAGAGAGATATATCCATCATTGATCAGCTTCCTCCTGCACGCTCTCACTGGGGATGGAGCCTGCAAGCCGGGCATGTGCCCTGACTGGGAATTGAACCAGTGACCTCTCGGTTCATGGGTCAATGCTCTACAACTGAGCCATGCTGGCCGGGCTGAACTTAACGTTTTAAACCTCTGAGATTGATTGGAACTTGACCTGCTCACCTAAACATGAATTTCCAGGTGACTTGGTTGGCTCTTATCAGAGTCCACACATGCAGACTACGGGAGCAGTTACAGTGAACAGCATAGTACAGCACTGCTTGTGGTTATATACACCTGCTGGGTCTATTGACCGAAAGCCACAGAATTGGCCAGGCTGGGCTCCTTTGCTGCCTGGCAGACCTCTCCATAGTCAGCACCCAAAGGAAAAGTAGCTGGGGTTGGAGAAGCATAGTGGTGAGAGGAAGGTATGATAGAGACCGGCAGTGCCTAGACAGAAGGGACTTGCCAGGGGGAGTGAACTGGCTTCTCTTTTGTCAGCAGTGCTGTAGTCCTCAGCCCTGGTTTCCCTCTGCATGGACTGCCCTGGTGGGACTAAAAGACTAAGTAATGACTCAGAATAGTGCTTATGATATGCCAAAGTTTAAAGGGCAGTCACAAAGCACTGTAGTCAGCCAATGTTATGTATTTGTGCTTCTGAGTTATCTACCTTTTATTTAATACAGTTTCCATAGAAAGGAATAAAAGAAGTAAATATTACTTTCTTTTTAAAAGGCTATGGCTGGGCCAGAGTAAATTTGGATGACTCTGGATTTTTCAAAATCTGGTTGGCACTGATAATTATAATAACAATAATTTTTATTAATTATTTTACTGTATTGCTTGCTTAAAATTTTTGGATATACCAGTTCTTCATGACAGGTGCTGCCTTATTGGATATTTGTCTGAATTACATCTAGTTCTAGAAAGATATATAGTTTCTGTGTCAGTTAATTTCCACTTTCTTGTTCGGCCATTTTGATCATGTGGTCTTGTATGTTTTGATCACAACTTTTCTTTCCTACAAGGCCTCTTCATTACTGTGGTGTGGTCCATATTGTTACATATCTGTCAGAAAAGTCAGCATAAATAAGTCAAAAGGAACTTCATGCTAACCACCCAATATCAAAGTTTTGGAGAAAGTAAGACAGGGATACATTTCATGGGAGGGAGTACTGAGAAAGCTGTCATTTAACATTCCTAACACTTGGAGCTTGGGGGGTGGGTGGGCATAAAAACTAGGTGGCTATTCTAGCACTGCTTAGCTTAGAGCATGTAGTTATTTATGTTAAATTTTCACTGATTTGAGTAGTTTCAAGAGAGACCTGAAACTGCATTAATCATATCCTGATCTAAGAGAGTGTAGCCATGTCTGCTTAATATGTGCCCATACATAATGTAGCATTAGTTATTCATTCAGACTGCAGAGCAGTCATAATGTATGCAAGATCTGAATTAGGGAAAATATTTATTTTTAAATAATTTTAAGAAATATAGTTTATTATTTTCAAATAATTAGAGAAATGTAGTTTTTCAAGGAGGAGTACTTTGTGATTCTTTTTATGAATAGGTAAGATGACATATATTAGATATCAATAAGACTATAAAAGGGAAAGGTAGTTGTTTAACCACAGAAAAATTCTTAACCTAGCTGGTAATTAAAATAATACAAATTTAAATTGCAATAAAGTGTTACTTTCATCTATAAAATTTCTGAATATTTTTTTCATTGAGACTAATTTTAGTTAAGTGTTAGGTGAGGATATAAGTGGTGAGAATATAAATTTTAGAGTCTTAAAGTTAATATCATTAAGCTCAGCAATTGAGCTTCTGAAAATCTATTGGAAGGAAATGACCTTAAAGACAGAAATAACACTTTTCACCAAAATTTCACTGTATTATTATTAATAATAGGAGAGGAAAAAATTTAAATGTCCACCAATAATGAAATTACTTATATAAGTAAACCATAATAATGCAGTGGAATAATACCCAAGTGATAAATATATATTTAGTAGAAATTATACAATGTGGAAAATGGTCACATTATTAAAGAAGAGATGGTAATAAAATTTGAAAATATGTTAGGATGTCATTCCTATTTTAAAATAATATAATAATGTAGAAAGAAATACCAAAATTTAAAAAATTTTCTTAAACTCAACCATTCTACTTACAGTGTTATCTATAGCAATATGCATAGTCACTTCTTTTTTCATTATCACTATAAAAATTTTTTTTTAAATGTAGGCTGTTCTCATCCCAAATTATCTCATATGCCAAGTTTTGAGGTTCATAATATAATTTTTACCTTAAAGCAGGAATATCTTTTGATAACACATTTAGGTTTTCCAAATGTTTTCATTTTCATTAGCCTTTTATATTTGTGGTTTTTAATGTATTATTTAAGTATTTCATTTTGCTGTACTATAACTCTTCAGGAAGAAGTTTGTATTTCCTGGAATTTTCTCCATACCCGCACAGCTGTCTACCTCCCAAAACACCACAAAATTAGAATTTTGAAATGGTATTTCAGTGGCTGTTGCGATTTTCAACTTATACATTTGTTTTAATGTTTTGAGGTCCTACAGCTTATGTGGATTATTTAACATTTTCTAAACACACATGATCCATTTACAAAGACAAAGCACCTTGTGTTTCTGTAGTTATTTTTATGTAAAGCTATTAAAGGAACAGGAAACACTTTTGACCACCTTTCTCCCTACAACTGCCCCGAAATTAGTCATTAGTATTAAACATAACAGAGACTAAACTTGTTTCCTACGGATCTGTGGAGAAAGGCTGCAAAGTAACACTGAAGCATTTGGGGTTATTTATAATAAAGCCTGTGCGAGAGAAGCGAGACGCCAGCTCACGTGTCGGGCAGACAGTGGCAGCTGCTTGGTTACTACGTGGCACTGTCCCATCCTAAATCAAATGGGAAATGGGTTCTGTTTGACAGATACTGCCATCAGTGCAAACATTATTTTAAAATAATTAAAAAGCTTCTAATTCTTTTTTTTAATCTTAAGAACAGGCTGTTTGGTTTGTCCATGCTTCCCCAGCTCTGCAGCTTGGGGCTCCAGCCATGAGTGTTCCTGCGCCAGGTTTTCTATCTAGCCACGCCCGAGCCACGACTTCCCATCCCAGGGGGACAGTGCAGCTATGTTCTTGGCGTTTTCTGCCTATTACCAGTGAGGGTCTGTGAACAGAATCTCCATTTGTGAGAACCTCATTGTGGATAGCATGCAGTGGTCTTTTCACTTTGATTGATGGTTCTGGTTCTGCACCATCTGGCTTCTGATAGGCTGCATTAATCATATCCTGAACTAAGAAAGTGTAGACATGTCTGTTTAATATGTGCCCATACATAATGTAGCATTAGTTATTCATTCAGCCTGCAGAACAGAGTCATAATGTATGCAAGGTCTTTATATAGTAAAACATAAATATTAATATGCGGCCCATTAATGCTGTTTTCACTTGTGCTAACCTCCCCCTAGTACATTTGTTTACGAAGATTGAGGAATTAAGAGAAAGAAGACCATGTGCACATTTACATGAACATATATAGTTTGGCTGATGTCTCATGAATTTAGAGTGATGTATGTCCGTAATACTTACTCGTATTTGCTTTATTCTCTAATTGCCGTTTAAAATACAGGTTAAATGCAGGCTGCAGCACAGACTCACTTTTTCTCATGTGAACCACTTGCCTCAAATGTAGGTCATCCGTTTGCTGGGGTCTCTGGGGTGTATGTGGCCCTGCTCTTTTGTGCTCCTCCGGCTGGGCCCACTTTGACACACTCTCTCCCCTGCTGTGTAATAAGGTCCAGAAAGGAAAAGAGAGAGGCCAGGAGAGGCAGGATAGGAATTCACAAGTCAAACCAAGTTTGCTCCAGGTATAGGACCATCATATGTATCAGTAGCTTAAATCTGCTTTTGGAAATTTGCTAGGACCTTTTCCAGTTGAACGAGATTTAGTGTGCATTAATCATAACCCTTCAGTACCTAGAGGAGGGAGGGGTACAGGTTTAAATTGTACAAGGGAGGTTACCTTGTACAAAATTGCTAGAGCATATTTCTTCAGGTAGCACATTAAAACCATAACTTCATAACACACGTTTTACGCTTTATTAATTATGTTTTGTCATAACAGCACATATTCCTCTGTGGTTACATCTTCTTGTATGGGTCCCAATTTCAAAGCATGCATTTTAATGAATTTTACTGTTGCAGAATAAATGGAGATTAGTGCTTGTGTGCTGCAGAGCGCACAGTGTAATCCACACTGCAGCAGTGATCCATCGTGAAATAATGCCTGGGAAATGGGGCAGGTGATCATAGCTTTTGTTGAGAAATCAGTAAGCTACAGCTTCTGTCTGAAATGTGATGTCACTGAGGTTTAGTCACATAAGCACTATGAACAATACCAATAGAAACTATATGTGTACAATCTGACATCTCAAGAGTTTAAGAAATAAAAATGGAAAAATCATCTTAGGAGTAAAATCAGTAAAATTAAGTATTCAGCCCATCCATTATTTTTATTTTAAAGCTATTTTTAGCTGTTTCCTCTAATAATCTAGATCCCATTATGGCTTAGTTCACTCTATTAATTGATTTTTAAAAAATACACTTCCTGTAAGAACACTGCATTGACAAACTAGAGACTAGGAACTCTACACTAAACAGGCGTGTGGCCAGGAGACTGTGGGTGTAATTCTAGGGCTCTGTGAGCTGCACTGATTTTGCTGTGTATGGTAAGGCAGGGTTCACGTCTTGGCTCTGCCACTCAACCAGCTGGATGCTATTGAAAATGGGTTCAAACTGGCTGGCCTCTTTCCAGATTAACCCTCTTTCTAAGATATATGGTATTAGCGAGACTCCTATCTAAAAAAGAAATATCTCAAATCTGGCTTCTTATCTTGAAAATGGAGATTATCCCTGCTCCAACTGCATTTAGTTGGGAGGGTCAAATGAGATAACGTGCATGTGTTATAAACTTTGAGATGCTATAAAAATATACGTACTGTCATTTTCGTTGATTAAACTTTCCTGAAATTCATCTGTTATACTCATAAGAGTTTGCACAGTGATACATTCTCTTCCTGTGCCGCCGTAAATTGAAGAACCAGGGAAATGATGAACACATGCGTTTCCTGGTGCCTAAGCTCCTCTTCTTGCATAAGTTCCCTCTGGAGTTTACAGCAGTGGCTGAAAACTATTTTTTCCCCTGTAAAGGACCATATGCCAGTGAAATACAACATAATTTAATTTCTGTCTTCGAGCAACATATAAACTATTGGACTGAGCTTCTTGAAAATTAAGGACATTCATCCTGAAGCTCGGACAGGACTGAAAGGGGGAGGAATTTTAAACCAAAACATGTATTAGTGCAGGGAGGCCTGCCAGAAAGACAGCTTTCAAAGGCCAGTGCTTCACTTTGATTGGAGAACTGTGCCATGCAGAAGGGAGGGCACGAACAGATGGGCAAGTTAGCAAACTAGACAGCTTTCCCTTCCTCCACGGTCCTGGTTAGACTTGGATGCAAAATGCAGTCAGCTCCCCCAATGCCAAAGAGACCTCCTTCAAATATGGAAATATGAAAACACAAGAGATTTCAAAATGTGTAACATTTTACTGAATCTACCCTATTATGTTTTTGCATTATCATGAATGTATGAACGTTTACATCATAACTGAATTTTAAGCACTTTTTAATGTTGCCAGCTTATCTGAAGGACAACCAGACATACGTATGCTTCTCCACATCCGTAAAGTAACTTGCATCCTAGGCTGTGTTTTGTGTTCACTCTGACTTTAGGTGGGATCAGATGTCCTCCGTACACGGTAGCTGGTATCATAGAGCAGGTTTTGGTCTGTAAGCAGTAGGTCTCCCCTCATGCCAGCATTACAAATGAGACTCAGTAGTGATTGCATGAAATTTTATAAAACTCGCATTTGTTTATTCAGTCACTGTGTGCAAGGCACCAGGAAGACAAAGAATAACATATTGTTGGGTCCTGTGCTTCAGTGCCCCCACAGTGTGCTGGGGAGGATGGAGGTGAGCAGCTAATTTTAATTTTAACAGTATCGCGTAATGCCACTAACACCACTATTATTAACTAATGTGTTACTGGGAATGGTTTTAGTAGCAAAGCATAAATATATTTTAAAGGAATCACATTATAAAAGTTTAACTGAAGGCCATTTGGAACTTTGAAAGCAGAAGGAATTCAGTGCTAGCCTCGTGCCTGGAATCAGTTGTAGGAACCAAGGCTCACTTATTACTTGTCTCAGAAAATGGTATTTCTCATTCCCCTAAGACCTAAAAATGCCCACATTTCCCTCCCTAAACCCGTGTTTAGAGGTTTGTCTACATTGTTGTGACCCTTGTGCCAGTTCACCAAGAGCATAATGGTCCCAACGCACTGTGTTGGGTTTCACATCTGGCTTAAATTACAACCAGGAAACAGAGCACATACCTGTCCAAATAATGTCCAGTGCTTTTTCCTTAATAGGACTGCACTCTCATGTCTGATTGCTTTTGACTCTATCTCAGATCATAAAGATACTACTGAGAAATTACTTCCTAGCTCTCTCTCCTCTACTGCAATAAATTATTTGCCCTCTGCTCTTCCCAAAGGCATCCAAGGTTATGGATAGTCCAGACTGATGTCTGCCTTTGCCATTCACCACCACCACCACCCCCGTACTAATGTGGCCTGCCCCGCACCCAGAGCTGTAGGATATGCTGGTGGGAATAAAAGCAGGAAGCCCTATCAGGAGGGCCTGGAGGGTGGGACAGTCATGCATTATGTAGACTTTGTCAGCATTAATGTGAACAAAGGGTCACCAAGACTCATCACATTTATAATGGGGAGCGAAAGTGTGCTTCTCAGAATTCCTCCTTCCATGGTTAACCTTGTATGCTGCAATTATTTTCAGGTTGAAGATACTGTTCTTGCTAAAAAAGCGATTTATGTTTAATGAGGTTGGTCAACCTGTGTGTTACTAGTTATAAGTTAATTTCGTTATGTACGGTCTCTACTTAGCCTTTTAGCCAAAGGCAGATTCATGGTTTGAAGAAAGGAACTCCTCTTCCTTCACTTCCTTTTCCACAGCCTGTTACAGTTTCCAAAAGGTGATTAAAGCATGAAGAAGCCTTGAAATGTTAAAAAGGCTACAATCTTCTTCTAAATATATGAGATCCTTATCTTTTGGAAGAGTATTTTTATGATTTAGGTGTGTTTTTTTTATAAAACACATATACAAATATGAATTGGATTTCTTTTCAAAAACAGTTATTTCATTACAATTCTTCATTAAATGAATCTATACACAGGGTAAAATGACAGTGTGAATGCTTGTTTAAGCTTGTTAACTTCATATGGCAGAAACACGGAATGATAACATTCAAGC
Source organism: Myotis lucifugus (assembly GCF_000147115.1). Taxonomy (NCBI): domain Eukaryota; kingdom Metazoa; phylum Chordata; class Mammalia; order Chiroptera; family Vespertilionidae; genus Myotis; species Myotis lucifugus. The sequence continues at coordinate 1,813,372 of NW_005871170.1, read as the reverse complement.
CTCTTGCATGGTCAATATACCTAAATGTTAGACGAGGTAGGAGGATGCTTGTCGGAATCAAATAATTTACAGACCATGGTGTCCATATTTTTCCCAAGAGTGGAAAGTCTTAATATCACAACTATTCAACTTGCATTCTACCTCTATTATTTATAAAATTTCTAGAGAAGCTCTCTGTAACATACACATATGCCTCATACTCAGTTTCCTCCTTCCTCCTTTCTCTCTCATTTCAGTTTTTTATTGCTGTTTTATTTATTTAAAATTAGAAAAAAACAATTCACTCTCACATATTAGTAGGGTCATATTTGTGTTTCAAATGATGCTTGTGGCCTTCAACACCAGCAGATCTGGATAAATAGATTTTTCCATCTATATTTTGTTGTGCACAAGAAAATGATTTCTCCAAATAAATTCAGTGGCTCAGCCATAATGCCATAATAACCAACATTATCAGGGTGTGTGTGTGTGTGTGTGTGTGTGTGTGTGTGTGTACGAGAGAGAGTTTTGGGGGAAACCATGACTTTATCATTTCAACCACAGACAATCACAGCCTAAAGCTTTCTAAATGCACATCCTTTAACAAACAAAACTTAATTTCTAACATTTCTGTAATCCAGATTTGCTACAACATGTAGGCAGCCTGGTGTATATGCTTTGCTTTGCAAGTGAGCAAATGCTTTGCAGTGCAAGTGAGCCTGGCTTGCAGTGTGCACTCTCTCATTCACCAGCTGTGAAACTTGGGCACATTTCCTAATCTATTTGACCCTCATATTTGTCACCTCAAATAGGGAAAATTGTATGTCTTTTTTTTTTGTGAGAAATAAACCTCTGAAAACTGATTCATTGTAAGTACTCATAAAATACCTTACCCATTTCTTTTTCCTTCCTTCTAAACAATTACTATTTAATATGCTCAGTAGTCTAGATACTTGGAAATATTAAATTATTAAATACAGGGTGGGGCAAAAGTCATTTTACAGTTGTGATCACTTGGAACACAGGGCTTACTATTTATTTATGATTTATTAATCATAGTATTATTTTCTATACGAACAACTGTAAACCTACTTTTGTCCCACCCTGTATGTTTGTGTATTATTTCTCACCTCTTTCCAGGCAGTTGAGAAAAATACATTATAATGGAAACACACATCATAGATTAGCTCAGTCGGCCAGGCCCATTTTTATACATAAATTGCAAGTCAGGCCCAACCCTTGGGAAAATTGTGAAGTTTGCCTCTGCTAGCAGCCAGCTCCTCCCTTTCCCTTTTCATGACCTTTTCGTTGCTTATGAACCCCACAGCCCCTTGCTGTCTCCAGTCATCCACAGTCAAGCCAGCTTTCAGAAAAGAATGTGATAAACACATCCATTACAAGGTATAAATTATTGAAAAAGGTCAAGATGAGTATCTCCCAGGCTCTTTTCATTCTAACAGAAGAGACCAGGATTTCAGCCAAAGTATTCACTGCTAATTGTTGATCCCATATCTTAGTGAAAGTTCCCATTTTCTAACAGACTTTCTGGAACTTGTCGATGTATAGCATCCCTGAAAATTATGACTGAGGATTGGCTTTTTTCCCCTTTGAGATGCAACTTTTGATGACTTGTGACCCCAGCAAAGAGATCCACAGGTCACTATGTGTTTGTTACACACGTCACTGGAAACTGTTCTTGCTTAAGCAGAAGTCCTTTACACTTTTGCCCACATGGTCCTATAAAATGCACCTTGTCACCAAGGAAGGGGACGGGGGCAGAGCAGAGGATGGCACCTACAACACAGTTACCAGATGTGGTAACAGCTGGTCATCGACATAGCTTAAGAAAGACTTAATGTAGCTGGAGAAAAACAACTGGCACCTTCAGTGCAAAATCAGTATTATTTTTTAAAATATTTATTATTAAAAGTATTATATATGTCTCCTTTTTCTCCCCATTAACCTCTTCTAGTGGGCCCTTGCCTTCTGTCCCCCGCCCCAGGCCTTCAACACACTATTGTCTGTGTCCATGGGTTATGCATATATGCATACAAGTTCGTTGGTTGATCTCTTCCCACCCACCCACCCCCACCTTCCCTCTGAGATTCAACAGTCTGTATTATTGTGACTTTCCTTAACATCTTCACTTATAGAAAACATATGAAAGTAAATGAAAATCTTATTATTTATTAGGGTATATATTTCAAGTAGGAATATCTTTGTTTCTCTCAAGTACATTAAAATAGTATTTTCTACAGAATCCCTAATAAAAGAGAGACTAGGAAGACTCGTAGGTGATTGTTGGTCATCTCAGCTTTCTTCTGACTATTTTTCTTCGTTGAACTCTTCTGATAGTGGATGTGGGTCAGATATGACAAATCAAGGAAAAGGAAAAAAGAGGAATCCACATAATTACTAAATGTTTCCATGAAGCATGTGAGTAATGCACTGTCACCCTGGGTTATATACAGCCTTGTGTGTTTGCTTAATTATGTTTTAGCAACTAGGTTATAAATTTCTCATGGGTAGAGACTATGTCTTATATTTTCAAGTGGCCTTAAAGGAAACGAGGCTAGAAGTTGACATTTTTAATAGGTTCTAAGTAAATACTTGCTGAGTGGAATTGAATTTATGGTAAAGTCACTTACAAATTACTTATGTAGAGGCCAGATGTAAACACTAGGAGTCTGATGTGATTTTCTTTGGAAATTCCTTGGACATGGCTGATGTGGTTTTCTCTGCACGGGATAGCACTTTAATTTAGGCAAATTGATACCACAGTTTCTTTCTAAGAGACTTGTCCATTTTTTTACAAAATCATCCATCTACTCAAGGTTCTCAACCAGGATTACTGTTACCGTCACAGTGTGCCTGGAACCAGGGATGCTAAACATCCTAAATGTTGCACAGTCCTTCACAAAAAGATGGTTGTGTTCACGGTACTACTGGTAACCTTGCTAAGAAACAATACGTTTCTTGAAACCTTTGCCTTTCCTACAACTCAAACCTCATATTCACCGCTCCCTGTCTTCCCTTTGTATTTAAGCTTTACAGAGCTTCTTGATTCTTGATCATGCTACACTCTGTCTATGTCTTTCTCTTTGTAGGTTATGTTTCCTCTACTCTTGTCCTGCTCTTTCCTCCTAGTGAATGTCTCCTCATCCTTCAGGACTCAACTCAGGCCCTGTCGCCTCCAAGGAGCCTTAGCTCCTTACAAACTCAGACGGGGATAAGTGGCACCTTTATGTGCTTTTGGTTAATTGTGTGCTTTCTGTCTCTTTCACTAAACTAGGAGCTACCTAAGAACAAGGTGGGTGTCCCAGGAACTCTCCCAGTGCCTGACACATACTGAGCACTGAATAAATTATTTTTTGGTTGGAAGAACCAGTGACATTTTCAGACAGGAATTAGTTCTTTCAACAAATATTTATTGTGTCCTTTGCATAACGAGGAAGAGCCTTGGCATGAGGCATGCTAGGATGTCAGTGACCCTGGCACTGTGGATGGGGAGGAACCCTGTGCAAGGGTAGATAATTCCCCTCAGAGTGGGCTAGCTCAGGCTGGTTCACTCCCTGGGACATGTCAGCAGGAAGGGCCCTGCCATAGCTGTTCTAAGCATGGTCCTCAGACCCAGTCAGTCCACAAACGTATTGATCTCCAATAAAGTGACTACAGGAGCTGGAGTGAGCATTTAGGAGTTTGACAGAATAATTTTATGTCTCTTGAACCTTATACTAAAAATCTTGGGGCTTATACTTTGTCTTTTTCATTTCATTTTTCTGGTGACTAATTTTTATTGTATTTTATAAGTAAATTAGAGGTCCTGTGCATGAAATTCATGCACTGGTAGGGTTCCTAGCAGCTGCCGGCTGAGAAGGGAAGGGAAGGGAAGGGAAGGGAAGGGAAGGGAAGGGAAGGGAAGGGAAGGGGAGAGGAGGGGAGGGGAGGGAGAGCAGAAGGAGGATACATTGTTTATAAAGCTGGTCTTTACCACAGGTAGTCTGAGCATCCCTGGTGTGGGCAATCTTTGTATGGTGATGAGTTCCTTTCCCACCAGACTCCAGGCTGGGTGCTGAGGAAGCGAGAATGTACTGCTGCTCCTCCCCTTCCCCTTCTCCGCTCCTCGCAATGGAATGGCTAACTTGAGAAAGAGAAGGTGGTTAGAATGAGGGTCCTTTCTGAGTACCTAGAGTTCTAGGTAAGACAGAACTGCAGTTCTCACCTGCCCTGAGCTACAGTGCCAAGCAAAAATAACCCAAAAATATCTACTTGTGTGGATGAAGCCAGCCTGTCAGGAGTTTTCGGAGAGTTGGGACTCCACAGATACTGGGGTGCCCAGTTTCCACTTTCAGCAGCAGGGTTTGTGGTAGCACAACCAGTTCTAGCACCAACCTCATGGTGAGCTGGTGGCCACCAATGTACTATCCACCTAAATGAAGCCACTGGGTTCTTAGTAGGGGGACCCTCATTGGCAGCCGCTGAGCCAGCTATGGGAGGCAGTAGCCAACACACCTCGGATAAAGGAACATTGTGCCAGGCATGATGAAGATTTAGAGATGAGCCATTGGGTTGATAATTTGAACCAAAAGAGAGGGAAGAATACAAAAAGAATGCTTTAGGAGAAAAGGCGAATACAGATTGTAGCAGGGCAACTTAAAAGAATGAATGTGAACGAGTTTGTGCAAATTCAAGCAAGGAAACATTATTTTTACAAAATTATTACAAGAAGTTAGAGGTGGTAATGAGAATAGTGCATTTATTGACTGTTAAATAAGAAACAATTTGACTCTCCTAAAGATTGTTTGTGCCACGTGATGAAACTCCTAAGCTTTACTTGCAGGAGTTATAACTAATGTAGAAAAAAACTCCTGCCAGACAGCCTGTCTGTTTTGTTTGGAATAGAAGCATAAATTTCTAATTTGCCTTGTTACAGAGAAGAATGCATGATCTATGCAGCATGTAGCCAACTAATCACTCCATCAGGTTCAAAATGTAGGGAACATAATTAATTTGCTGACTCAGCCTAATCCTTATTCTCAGATGGTGAAACATATCTGTAAGTTCATATTTCATTTAATCATATTTTATTTCTTAGAAGCTGAAAACATGATGTTGCTAGGTCAAAAATAAAAGCAACCAAGTATAGGTCAGTATACCCTGAATTAGGAAAGTTAAAAATACACCATAGTAAATTTCAAAAAGTTTGTTTTTCTGTCCACATTTCTCTATTTTGTAGGGGGTTTTTTCTTTTCTATTTGAGTGTTGACTCATCAAAGCAAATGTATCTGTAATACTAATAATAAATCTCATCTATGAAAAGCCGGACCATATAACCTTTAAAATTAGCTTTTCATGACAAAAGCTCTTCCACTAATTTTTCCACTGAAAGAAAATGAAGGTGACTAACAGCCTCAAACAAAAACTTCGTGTTTGTTTATTTTTAAACAAAATTGGCTCGAAGTTATTTAAATTAGAAATTGATATTTTATTTTTAAAATTTGTTCGGGTTTTATTTTTTAGCTGGGTCTTGCTAACCAACTGCCAGTCTGTGTTAGGTGTTTCAGTTTCCTGATGTATAAACAAAAGCAAATCCATTTTTATTAGACCATAAAAATGATCAACTATGCACTCTTACACACAGTGCTCATGTGCGGCATAATTGTTTCATACTGTTTTCCTTCCACATTAAGTCAACCTGAAAGACTATTGATTGTACCAAACACCGTTTCTCAGCGCCATAATTCTCCAGCCCCGTGTCTCTGGGGACCCGGGCAGCAGAGTGATTGTATATCTTGCTGCTCTGTGCTGAGCGCCCAGTGACAGCCTGTCTGGAACAGCTCAGGTCACAGAACAGTGCACTTCACCCTGCGAACCCCTGCTGTTCAGGGATAAAGGAGCAGCATGTCCTCCTTTGTGGTTAAGAGAAGGGAGTTTGAAGGTGAAAAACACCAAAATGGGCATATTGTATTCAGAAAAGACTAAAGTCCCTTTTTATAGTGAAGTTTTAAATTTTGTCTCGATTTATAGAGATATGCCAAATTCAGCATATTAATGACTTCCATTGGTACAGTACTTAATGCAAAGCACTTTCCATCTGAATCTTCTTACCGCCAAGCTGTGTTCTCTTGAGCATGTTTAACTTCCTTGATCCTCAGTGTTCTGATCTGGGATAATGAGCATACAATTATAATTTGTCCTACTAAAGCCCATAGAATTGGGAAGGTCAGATGACATGGACTGAAGCAAGCAAATGTTAGGTTTTCCCTTCACTAGAGGAAAGGCACACACATTTATCAACAACAGTCTTCAAAGCGACTACCACGTGGTGTGCACAGTACTGTAGCAGGAAGCCTCATATCACGCACTAGGAATGGATTCTGCAATGGGGCCGTTCATACTGAATCACCTGTTCGTTCTTGAAAATGAAAGAAATGAGACCAGGCAAGCTGGGGCTGGGGTGAGGAGGCAGACAGGAGAATGCCATAACTGCACATGTTTTCCAAGATGTCCTCTTTGAACCATTCTTATTTGTTCTACATCTGAGATTTACACAAGGTGGCTTCAGCATCATCAAATGTCCAAAGTCAGTTCTCCCGTTTTGCTGGTGGTCAGGTCAGGCTACCTGGAGCTGCAGGATTTTGATGTCTCCCCGAGCTTCTGGCAGGTCTGCCCGGCAGGGAGGCAGCTCGTCGGCATGCCCAGGCTTCCCAGCCTCTCCTTCCTTCCGGACAGTCACATGCGCTCTCAGAGCAGCGTCCTAAGTGCTGAAAATGTGCAGATGTTCATGTTTGTTCTTAATGATGAAGAGCAGAAAGTCTATAAAAATTTTAAAATAATAATATAAATGTTTTTATTTACTAAGCTGATCTTTTCACATTTAGAATAAATAAATGTGACTCCTTTGTAGTAACTCCTTTAAAAAAAAATTCCAAAATTTTTGTAATGTTATTGTGAGGAAGAGGTTGTGTTTTTGTTTCTTTTGTGTGTGTGTGTGTGTGTGTGTGTGTGTGTGTTTGTTTTTTGTTGTTTTTTTTTTTTTGGTCTCCTGTGAAGCTGTGTTAGCAACATCCCAGAAAACTGGAATTCTCTATTAACCTTCAGGTCAAGCATCCATCTTGACACATGTCTCTTTTATTCCACCTCATTTATAAAGAAGCAGTTTATTCTTAACTTAATTCCCAGCTTCTTTTTAGGGAGCATTCGAAGTTAATCTCAACCAAGAACAGTAAATCAGATTTGTGATGTGTGATATTAGGAAATAGAGTGAAATCAAGTCATTTACAGACTCTTAGAGGTCATCTTATCTAACCACTTCATTTTGCAATGTGGCAGCCACAGCCCCGGAAGCTGAGTGTCTACCTAAAACCATGGCTGATCTGTGGCTGATCTTATGGTGCAGTGCTTGGCACTAGACAACATCAAGAGTGATATTTCCTAAAGGCTATGCAACATTTTATTCAAATAAATGCACATGGAAATTGGCTTAGAGATGGTCACTTCTAAACTCTTGGTATCCTGTTGTGTCCTTTTGCAATCCTAAGGGGTCTGAACGGTATGCAGTACTGTTGCCTCATAAAAGAAAACGTATCCTCAGATAGGGCTTTGGGGCTCAGGGACCAGGCCTTTGCCTGAGCTCCAGCATGGACTTGCTGGGTCTTGGGCTTTTTCCCTACTCTGAACTTAAAATAATAACATGGCTGACTTGACCGACTAATAGCTCCACAGAGCATCATTCTTCCATAAAAATTACCAAAAATTTATTTTATGTTCCTTAGTCCGGAGGGAAAAATGTTTTCCATGTCTGATCCTAACCTTTCTAGTCTATCCTACAGATTCCAAGGTAGGTCCAGCTCAAAACAAATGTGGGATGACCCAACTGGACTCCGTTTCCTTCCCTCTTAACCTTATGAATGTTGGAGTGAGGAGTGAAATATGTACATTCATTTCTAGAGCCTCTAGTGTATTCCTGAGATAGACTGATTTCTCTAAGACATTATTTTGTTTGTTTGTTTGTTATTCTTTACTAGATGCCCAGTGCACGAAATTCGTGCTCTTGGGGTGGGGGGTCCCTCAGCCCAGCCTGTGCCCTCTCACAGTCCAGGAGCCCTGCGATCAATCGCACCAAAGAGGTAGGCCCCGCCCACCCACCATAGCGCTGCCACCGGGTAGCCTGGGCCTTCCTCTTTGGGGCGATCGATCACGGGGCTCCACTATTGATTGCCCCAAAGAGGTAGGTCCTGCCCACCAGCTGGGGATCCGTGATGGATCACCCCACGCCCCCGCAGAGGGAAGCCCAGCCCACCTGCCACAGCCCGCCAGTCAGTGACCTGGGCCTCCCTCTTTGGGGCAATCATAGAGCCCCCAGATTGATCGATCACCCTGATGGCCGGTGGCCTGGGCCTCCCTCTGCAGGATGATCATGGGGCGATGGCCGAGCCTCTGACCAATTGCATCGCACCCACCTTGGCTGGCCTGGCGCCAGTGGGTGTCATAGCATGGTTGTTCAGATGGTCGTTCCACTGTTCGGCCATTTGGTCGATTTGCATATTATGCTTTTATTATTATAGATTTTTGAAAATGTTACATATGTCCTCTTTTCCCCCATTGTCCTCTCCCAGCCTGCTCTAAGACATTCTTGAAGTACCTTCTGTCCAGGGTTCCTTCAGATCTCTGCCATTGTCCTATGATCAAAGTAAACCTCCTCTCCTTTGCACTTTCCTATCTGATTCATGCCCAAATCTGCTCTTTTGGAAGCCAGGCACCAGCAGGGGCCCTGGAGGCCATGACCCATTGCTGCTGTAGCAGCACGGGCTGCGGGTGGTGGGAGGAAACACAGATGCCCTAGAACCTGCCATCCAATGATAGTCCAATGATAGTGTTTTGCTGTAAGTGTATCACAAGATCCAAATGAGGTCCAACTTGGGTTATTTTTTTTAATTCATGAAGTCATTTTATTGAAATGCTTCTTGACATACAACAAAGAGTAACTTTATTTAGCACAGAGAATGTTCAACATGATGAAAGACTGGAAAGCTTGGATCCTCAGCTTTATATTATACTGGAGGCCCAGTGCATGAAATTCATGCACGGATAGGGTCCCTAGGCCTGGCCGGAGATCAGGGCTGATCAGGGCCTTCCGGCTGCCGGCCTGGGCCTTCCTTCATTCCGTGTCGCCCCCTGGTGGTCAGCACACATAATAGCGAGCGATCGAGCTCCCGGTCGAACTCCTGAGGGGACACTTTGCGAATTAGCCTTTTATATATATAGATTGTTTTCACTTTTAAAAAATGATTTTAGCCTGGCCAGCATGGCTCAATAGTAGAGCATCAACCTATGAACCTGGAGATCACGGTTCTATTCCTGGTCAGGGCACATGCCCGGGTTGTGGGCTTCATCCCCAGTGGGGGGTGTGCAGGAGACAGCCGATCAATGATTCTCTTTCATCATTGATGTTTCTATCTCTCTTCCCCTCTCCCTTCTTCTATGAAATCAATGAAAATATTTTTTAAAAAATGATTTTAACCTTTAATCATCTGAGCAGTAGCATCTTGTGAGTAACTGGTTTTCTAACCATATTGGCAATAGAGTGTGATGGGATTAATGAGGCCTGTGGAGTTAGGAGTCCATACTGGATTCCCTGAGAAATCATACCATCACACAAAGGCTTAGAAGTTAGAATAATAAGAATAACAAAGGCTCACCTGCAGGTCTGTTTCCAGAGCCAATTCACAGGAGCCTTGAAAGTTATATAGCCAAGCTTCCCAGTTAGTGCCCTGCAACCACCCTTTCTCCTTCAGTCTTGTGGGATTCTGACTCTATTTTGACTTGAGAAGAAGCTAATTAGGGTTGATTTTTTTCTTTTGAAAGAATGATTAATAATCACTTCCATTTGGTGGGATGTAATCTGTGGAGACAGCATTAATATTTTACTACCTTATGAACCAACATAAGGAAGAAGGAAAAAATCTGTATATTCTTTTGTAACAAGTAATAAAACAATATATTTAATCTTGAATAATTAAACAAAACATTTTTATTCACATAATGTTACAATCATATTGCTAATACCAGCTTAATGCTTGCTTTTTAACTAATTCATTTTCTCATTTGTGGCAATCTAGAAAGGTTTATTAAATCTAATGACTGTTTTAGGATTAAGAAGGGGAAAAAGCATGTTCTAATTACAGGGATGGATAAAAGCAAACTAATTATCCAAAAATGTGTATTTCCTTCCTCATAGAGGTCTGGTCAGCCATATCCGAGATGAACTTGGGTTACCTAGCTCCTGAGTTTTCTAATCATGTTTTTAGATTGCATTTCTTACACCATCTGTACCATTAACATGACTGTAATTTCTGTCACAGTTGGAAGCTTCAGTTAATAAATGTTTTGCTTTGGAGGGGGATGGGAAGGCAGACAAGAAGATCAGAGTGTTTATGAATGAACCCAAGGAAAAGACTGTACCTTAACTGAGGGGCCGTGAGCGATTCCAGACTTCACCACTGCGGACGTGGTGTTGCCCTTTTGTGCCCTACGTTGTAGCTACGTTTACATGGGAACATAGTCTTCATTCATTCTCTGTCTCTTTTTTTTAAGATAATCTGATTTAATAGAATATACAACCACCAGCTAGTCAAATACCTCAATAATCTCATTCATATATACAAAATATATATAGGGTATGTAATTATTTTGTGAGATTCAGAAGCATCTGTTTTTCAGTGTTTTGTATGTCCTGAACAATGCACAGGACATACAAAACACTGAAGTTTTAAACAAATTATTTGTACCTTTAAAATAATTACAGGGTTTTGTTTTTTTTAAAAAACTACTTCGGGCTTTTTAAAAGTACACTGATTATGTTTTCAAAACTGGAGAGAATGGTCAGTGTGTTTGCTTGTTTTCAGGGCATTCCTTTTGACTTAGGAGTTTATTGGCTTGAGTTTCTGATTTTTGAGCGATTTAATTCATATCTTTTTTTAAATTAAAGTGTAGTTGACATGCAATATTATATTAGTTTCAGGTGTACTGCATGATTTGACATTTATATACCTTACAAAGTGATCACCATGATAAGTCCAGTAACCAATCATCTGTCACCACACATAGTTATTACAATATTATTGCTTATATTCCCTGTGCTATATGTTACATCCACATCACTTATTTACTTTATAACCAGAAATTTGTACCTCTTAATCCCCTTCACGTTTCTCATCCATCCCCTTACCCACCTCCCCTCCGGCAACCATCAGTTTGTTCTTGTATCTGATTCTGTTTCCTTTTATTTGTTCATTTGTCCTTGTTGTTTTTAGATTCCACATATAAATGAGGGCATATATCTTTGTTTATCTGACTTATTTCATTTAGTATAGTACCCTCTAGGTCCATCTATGATGTTGAAATGGCAAGAATTCATTTTTTTATGGCTAGGTAATATTCCACTGACTATATGTACCACATGTTCTTTATACATTTGTCTATTGATGTCCCCTCAGGTAAAGGCAACGCCTGGGTTGCTTTCATATCTTGGCTATTGTAAATAATACTGTGTTTAACATGGGCATGTGTCTTTTTGAATTAGTGTTTTTGTTTTCTTCAGATAACCAGAAGTGGAAATTGCTGAGTTGTATGGTAGTTCCATTTTTAATTTTTTTAAGAACCTCCATACTGTTTTCCAGTGGCTGTACCAGTTTGCAATCCCAATAGTAGTGTATGAGGGTTCTCTTATATTCACTTCTTGTCTTATCAGAGCCACTCTGACAGGTGCGATGTGCTATCTCATTGTGGTTTTGATTTGCATTTCCCTGATGATTAGTGATTTTGAGCATCTTTTCATGGCCATCTGTTTATCTTATTTAGAGAAATGTCTATCTAAGTTTACTGCCCATTTTTTAATCAGATTGTTTATATTTTTGACATTGAATTATATGAGTTTTTTATTTGCAATTATCTTTTCCTATTCAGTAGGTTGTCTTTTCATTCTGTTGATAGTTTTCTTCACTATGCAAAAGCTTTTCAGTTTGATGTAGTTCCATTTATTTATTTGTGCTTTTATTGCCCTTTCCTGAGGGGATATCCAAAAACTATTGCTAAAACTAATGTCAAAGAGTTTACTTCCATGTTTTCTTTTAGGAATTTTATGGTTTGTGGTCTTAAATTTAAATCTTTAATTCATTTGAGTTTATTTTTTATATGGTATAAGGAAGTGGTCCAGTCTTTTCTTTTTCTTTTTTTCTTTGCACATTCCTGTTCAGTTTCCCAACACCATTTATTGTATATTATTGTCTCCTTTGTTGTAGATTAATTGACTATATAAACATGAGTTTATTCCTGGGATCTCTATTATATTTCATTGATTTATGTGTCTATTTTGATTACTATTGCTTTGTAGTATAGTTTGAAATCTGAGAGCATGATACGTCAAACTTTGTTCATCTTTCTCAAGATTGCTTTAGCTCTTCAGGGTCTTTTGTGGTTCCCTATAAATTTTAAGATTGTTTGCTTTAGTTCTGTGAAAAATGGCTTTGGTATTTTGATAGGGATTGCAGTGAATCTGTAGATTGCTTTGGGTAGTATGGACATTTTAACAATGTTAATTCTTCCAGTAAATGAGCATGATCTATCCTTCAATTTATTTGTGTCTTCTTTAATTTCTTTCATCATTGTTTTATAGTTTCCAGAGTACAGGTCTTTCATCTCCTTAGTTAAATTTATTCCTGGAAATTTTATTCTTTTTGATGCAACTGCAATTTTTGAAGCATTTGATTGTCATTTCAAAGTGTGGTGCTATACTGATAAAAATACAGAAATAGAAAATATTATTGAGGGGATGGGGTAGGGTGGGTGGCAGGACACAATGCAAGCTGCAGACTATTGACCAAAAGTAAGTACATCTACTTTTCAGATGGAAAAGATTACCATCCATGAATAAAAAATAATAAACTATGTGAAATGAAGACTAAAATTTTAATTAAGTCCTAGATTACTAGGATGAAGTTTTACTTACATCTGTAATTATAAGAGACATTAGCTTTAGTATTGTGAAGGAAATATCAGCATATATTGTGTGCCTGCTACATGCTGGGTGCTTAGGGATACAAACATTTAGGCCAGAAGCTTCCCTTGAGGAGCTTACAGTGTAATTAAGCATTTAGGGAATTAGGAGTTACAGAAATGTAGTAATTTGCTTACAAAAAAAAGTATTTTCAAGGGGTATTTGTATACTAGTAACATTATTTTGGTATTAGACATGGGAAATAGCACTCAACTTACCTGGATGCAATAATTTTTAGATAGCAGTCTTTGACATTTGCAATTTTGTTGACTATACATTCTAAACCTTACTTTGTGAACTCTCAAGTTCCCAAGAAACCTTATAGTTTAAAGCTGAAGCCCTAATTTAGGCCAATAAATGTAATTGAAAATTTAGAATGACACCTTCAGGCCTTCCTGAAAGTGACTGTGTACACTGACAGTAAGGAAGCCGTGTAAAGATTAAAATACTGGGAACTTGGCTAAATTCACTCTTGAAGTAAGTCCATTCTATCTACCAATCTTGAAGTAATTTGGGGATTCCAGATTGTGTGTCACCAAATAGATACGTGTCCTGAACATCCCAGTTCAAATGAGTAGTGAGGATCTATAGAATCCCCACATTAACTGCACATTTACCAAACAGCATGCATTAGTGAGTGTTGGGTATTCAGAAGCAAGGTACACAGATATTCCTTATTTGCCGTACTAGAAAGCAAAATTTCTGGCGATTCCTCAGAGAACGTTGCTGTGTTTGCCAGCAATGCATTCTTTCTAACAGCATCCCAGGACTGAACAGAACAGTTCAGAGACAAAGTTTGTTGCGATGAAAGTTACCTGGTAACTAAATCTTCACCCTTAAAGTAAAACCTAGTTGGATAATGAAGGCAAGTGTACCCAAAGCATCCATAAAGTTTGCTTGAAACGGCTCTTCGTGTCAGGTAGCCACTCTTGTCAATAAAACCAGTGACCTCGGGATTGATCAGATTAAGCATTCAAGTCAACTTAATATTTAAAGTGCTTTCAGATAATTGCCACCATCTTATTAAATACAGCAGCCTGATTTCAAGGTTGTCCTATCAACTTCATCCTGACAGGCCTTCCATATTCCATCGCTGGCTTTCTAGCTTGCTCTTCACCAGCCTGAAATCAGAGTAATGAAAACAGTCAAACTGCTCATAAAATGTCACATTACTATGAGAGCACACATTATTTCTACACACACTTTCTGTCAGTCACTAGATCACTGCTCAAATGACAGCAGTGCCTGCCTGGAACATGCTTTAAAAGTGACAATTCCATACTGTAAAGACAACTTCAGTGGTGAAATTAACTGATTTGTCCCTTTGATCTCAGCCTACAAAAGATACCAAATGTTACTCAGGAATAAATAAAACATTTATAGAGAAGGGTAGAAAAGGTTATATGCTTCATTTTGCTTATCAATGTCATTTCCAAGCCAACAATTTTATTAGGGGTAGGGGTATGGTGACGTGCTATTTTTAGTTTGTGGGGGAGAAATGTGACATTTAGAACAAATGTCACAGCATTTCTTCAATAAAAATCCATGCTGTCAGCTGCCTAGCTCTAGAGAATTACGGAAAGGCTGTACTAAACCAAAAGAGAAGCAACAATAACTTGATTTTTAGTTTAACCCTCTCAGGGCCAGCTCGGTGTGGATGGGTGGTAATAACAGTTTGTGTTGGTTGGGTGACTCCGGGAGCAGTCCTGCATTTGCACAAAGAATGTTTCTAAAGAGAGTCTAGTCTGTCTAACTACGAAGCCACCCTGGGCTTCGCCAGAGCTTTGTGATCTGTTTTGTTCAGTAAACCTTGAGGAGAAGCCGTTTTTTCACAAAACAAAGAACTACTTACCAAAATAACTTCCTTTATGAAAGCCAGAAAATGACTCTGTGAACTGTAAACAACAAAATAAAAAATAAGAAAAAGTAGAGCGAATAATTATTATAATTTAATATAAGAGAAATAACAATGAAAGAATATAGTTCTTGTTATGGAATGTTTTGCCTTTATCTCTTCCACTTTTTTTTTCTTCATATATTCACATTCTACCATGAAGTGTCTCTGGGTTGTAATTTAACTTTTCAGGGACAACGGTTTTATCTTACATTTCTCTAAATCCTCCACAGTGCCTAGCACAGTTCTTGATAAAATTATTGAACAATCGAAGCATTGGTTTGAGAAATATGGTTCCTATCTAATATTTTTTAACTTCCCAGTTCTCCCTAGCATGCCGCTCCCACCCCAAACACACACCCTGATTATTTGCAGCCCTTGCCATTCCCAAGGCCCAGGTCCTACTCACTTCATCCTCGCTCCTGTTGAGGAATAGGGGTAGTCTTTGCTGACAGTTGGCCCTGTGCTTTGTAAATGGGTATTATCATTTTCATTAAGTGAGATGATTTTCATTATCATTTTCATCTGTGACTTATTTGATGTTCTTTTCTTTCCCCTTACAAATAATTCTGTGCTTCGTTCATGATCTTTTCCTTCCTTCCTGTCCCAGAAGAGGTTGCTCTCTACCTTCAGGAAGCTCTTCCTTCCCCTCAACTCTCAGTCAGGCCTCAAGGCTTTCAGTTGTCCCCAGTAGTTGTGATGTCTCCCCTTTTCTGGGACTCCCTTCTTCTTGCTTTCAGATGGGCGTAGTAATAGTCTCCACTTTGATCTGCTGTCTTCTCTCATTACTATAAAATTGCTAACCATGTACTGAGCACTCAATAGGTACCAAGCATCGAGCCAAGTAATAAGGGTATACTCTTGAATAAGATGGATTCCCTTCTCTTAATAAGCTGGCACCTGCCAGACTTATTCAACAGGTAACCTGGCCTATCACCTCCACAAACGTTCATTCAGCAAACATTTAGTGAGTCAAAATCAGGGGCATGATGACTACTAATGATAGTCCTTGCTCTCAAGGTGCAACCGTGTATGCTCTTCTTAGAGCCCACACCAGCTAGACTGCTCATTTTGAACTTTCAATTATTTCCTGCCCCAAATTATGAAGTAAGTTTTATATATATATTTCATAATGCTTAATGCAGTTGTTCTTCAGTTACTGTGAAGACATTTTGAAGGAAAAGGCTGGTTTGCAAAAACGTTTTATCTTTCATGGTCATCTGACAGAGTACCCTCAACAGAGACCAGCTCACGCGGCCACTCAGGCCAGGCACTGCCCAGCTCCAGGGGGTCCGGACACACTGCCATCTAGTTGGCCTTGCAGAACATTGCTCAAGAAACATTTTTGTTTGACTCTTAGGACATCAGTAATTTATGAAACATTGTTTCATTTTCTAAAATTTATTTCTGAATTATTTCTTTCTCCAACTCCTTTTAATCCCCCCCTAGTGTAGAAAGGCATGTGAATAATTTATATTCACTGTGCCAGAGTAGGTGATGTTTTGAAAATGCATTTTTATATGTATTAGATACACATGATTTAGTAATGTATATATGCCTCCAATTATATCCCTACCTGCTTTTTCTAATAGTGTTTTGACATGACTTTCTAGCACTTGTTATATACATACATTGACAGCCTCATTGGCAGGGTGAAGGTATGTGATTTCGTTTCATCATTAAACAGTCTCATTTCTAACCACGGATTCTCAAATACAAAGAAAAATAATTACTCCTGTATGGATTTATTTAAACCTTTAATGAATTAACCTAATGTCATTTGAACTTGGATTGCCTATGCCTCTATTCTGATCATTCAGTGAGTATATGTCAGATTTGTTCTATTATGGCAGCTGCATGATCATCTGTAGCAATATTTTATATCAATGTTAATATAGGTCATCTCACATCCATATTTGTGTGCAGTATGGGGAGAAAGATATTCTCTTAGCTAGCAACAGAAATCCTCTTAAAAAAGGAAGTAGAACCTGAGGCCATGACTTAGAATGCCATGAAAGATAGAACCTACTGCTCTGCAATCCGCCTATCTAATAAATAGGGAATATGCTAAATGACCCTCACGCCGTCGCAAAGATGGTGGCGCCCACAGCCAATAAGGAGGGAATATGCTAATTGCTGTCCCGCCCTCAGAGATGGCGGCGCCCACAGCCAATAAGGAGGGAATATGCTAAATGACTGCCCCACCCTCAAAGATGGCGGTGCCCACAGCCAATAAGGAGGGAATATGCTAAATGACTGCCCCACCCTCAAAGATGGTGGCGCCCACAGCCACAAGATGGTGGTGCCCAGTCCTCTCAGCCCCGTTGGGACGGCAGGCACGTGGCAAGGCCTCCGGAGTCCCCCAGTCCCCTCAGCCCTCCAGCCGCCCAGGGCCAGCCCATGGTGCAGGCAAGCCTTGGATGGCGGCTGCCCAGCTGCCCAGGGCCGCCCAAGGCTCAGGTAACCAGGGCCGGCCAAGGCTTGCGCTGCCAGCAGTGGCAGCAGCAGAGGTGTGATGGGGGCATCATCTTCCCCTGATCACTGGGTCGCCTCCCGCCCCTGAGGGCTCCCGGACTGTGAGAGAGGGCAGGCCGGGCTGAGGGACCCCCCCCTCCAGTGCATGAATTTTCATGCACTGGGCCTCTAGTAGAATAATAAAGAGAATTCTTTTAGTATAAAAGAGAGAAAGGGTGATAAAAGAGGGGAGAAATGGAGGGAACTGATACTCAGTTTGCATGTTTTCCACCTGCACTTAATTTAAAAAGAAAGTCAGAAGACCGTAAGTTAGGAGCTAGATATGACATTGAGAATGCAAGTACCCTAGATATTTAAAGTCATTTGGAGAAGGGCACTGAACTTTTTTTTCCTTTTAAAGAATATTTTATTGATTTTTAGAGAGAGGAAGGGAGAGGGAGAGAGAGATACATTGATGTGAGAGAGAAGCATTGATTGGCCGCCTCCTGCACCCTCCCCCACCCCAGGATCAAGCCTGCAATGGGAATCTAACCAGCAACCCTTCGGTGCATGGGATGACACCCAACCAACTGAGCCACACCTACCAGGGCAAGAAGCGCACTGAACTTTTTCATTGGATAAGATGTGGAAGGTTGGAGCTTAGAGCTAACAGGGCAGGGAGACCCCAGATGACATCTGAATTTCATACGTATTCATTCCTGGCTTTGATTCTCAGCTCTGCCTTTTACTAGCTGTGTACCCTTGGAAAAGGGTTGATACGTTATTGCTTTGTGCTTAAGTTTTCTCATCCATTAAATGGAAATATATTTTTCAATGGGTTGTCTTAATAATGAAATGAATTAACACATGTGAAGATATTAAAAAATCATGTAGTGAGCACTGGATAAATGCCATATATTACCTATACTCATGCAAACATATAGGATAGATTTGGGTTTGCTTTTTATATATATGCTTACAACTTAATTACAAAGAAATTATACATGTAAAACTCATTCTAAGAAATAAAAATTGATTTAAGTATTCCTTCTTTATAACACCTAATAAGGACCAGAATTTTATCAAGTCCTGATATATTTTCATATCCTCATACATTTGAGAAAGAAAAACGTAGTGCTGTTTCTAAGGCAACGGTGTAACTATATACTCATTAGATATAATTGTTAAAGTTTTTGGGTCTTGTCTACATGAAATGGAAAAGTGGCTTACTATGTAAAGGTGAGCTTCAGTGGTTACTAAATTCTATACTGTGTAAAATACCAAAATGCAGGGATGATGTTATGTTGATAATGCAATTACTTTGTGTTTTGATTGCTTCCTTTTAAAATCTTTAGGCCACTTACTGCTGAGCACTTTTGATAGCCATTTATGTTCCTGAGAATTATGTACCATATTGATTATAATATCTAGAAATTTAGTTACGAAAAACACTATAATTCAAATCTGCATAATCATCTAGAAAAATATTTTTCCTAAGTAATTGCTTTATTTTACAGAATTGTTCTGGTTTTAATCATTGTGTATATGTGTGTATGAAGGGTGGGAGTTAACTTGAAGAACTTATATTTAGTAGTAATTTCTTTTATAGTTGGGAGGGCCTTTTTAAATAAAATACACTTGACCCTTGAACATTGTGGTAAGGGGCACTGACCCCTGCATAGTCAAAAATTCACGTATAACTTTTGACTACCCAAACACTTAACTTCTAATAGCCTACCGTTGACTAGAACCCTTACTGATAGTATAAACAGAAAATTAACATATATTTTGTATGTTATAGGTATTATATAGCATATTCTTTGAATAAAATAAATTAGAGAACAGAAGGTGTTATTAAGAAAATCATAAACATGAGAAAATACGTTTACTGTATTTGTTGAAAAAAATCCGAATGTAAGTGGACCCAGTTCAATCCTGTTGTTCAAGGGTCAGCTCTATTCCGTTTTACCTCCACTCAAGCTAGAAACAAATGTAGGAGGTAAGGGGAATGTTGTGGTGGCAGCACTTAGATTGAGGAGCTCACGGAAAAGCATGACCTTGCCCAAGACACTCATCAGTCCCAAAGACCCTCATCAGTCCCAAGATTTGCAGTTCCACCTCTGGATACTGTTCCAGCCTAGTCATTCTCATGATGTCCCATGATGACATGATGCCCCATGTTTGCATTTTGAACAATTTATTGTTATTACTTCCTTCATTTTCTGTCTTAATACAAAGAAAGCTCTGTAAGAGCAAGGACTGTACCTGCTTGCTATCCCCCCAGAATCTGGCACATTTATAAGGTTAATAAGTATTTGTTGACTGAGTTAATTCACTTATAAGTTACTTTGCAAGTTGGTGATTATTGTATTCAAGAGACACATTTCACATGCATTAGTACTTATTACTCTTGCTAGGAATGAAATTTCATAAAATCTGTGAGAAGGCAGCCTGGCAGCATGTATCAAAGACTTGCAAATGTGTGGAGGAATCCTCTCTCAATATATAAAAGCCTAATATGCAAAGTGTCCCCTAAGGAGTTCGACCAACCAGGAGTTCGATCCCTCGCTATGACGTGTGTTGACCACCAGGGGGTGGTGCGGAATGAAGGAAGGCCTGGCCAGCAGCTGGGGAAGGGAGGCCCCAGCCGGCAGCCGCTACCCATGCATGAATTTCATGCACTGGGCTTCTAGTATATAATAAAACCCTAATATGCAAATCGACTGAACGGCAGAACAACCGGTTGCTATGGCGTGCACTGACCACCAGGGGGCAGATGCTCAATGCAGGAGCTGCCCCCTGGTGGTCAGTGTGCTCCCACAGGGCGAGTGCCACTCAGCCAGAAGCCGGGCTCACTGCTGGCAAGTGCAGCAGCAGTGGCAGGAGCCTCTCCCACCTCCACTGCAGGCAGACGGTAAGGAGTGAGGGGTCCCGGACTGCGAGAGGGATGTCCGCCACCTGGGGGGATTGAGCCTAAGCTGGCAGGCGGACATCCCCCAGGGGTCCCAGACTACGAGAGGGCACAGGCCAGACTGAGATACTCCCCAAGTGCACGAATTTTGTGCACTGGGCCTCTAGTATATTATAAAGAAACAGCCATGAATCTGGGTAAAAACAAATCTATGAGGATGTTTATTACAGGATGTTCAATACAAAAATGTTCAAAACAAACTAAATATCCAATAATAGGTGATGATTTAGATAAATATGCTACATTCCTATGGATATAATGCCAATCAGCCCCTGAAAAGCATGGCATAGAAGAATATTTAATGACAGGAAATGTTCATTGATATTTAAAAAATTTCAAAAGTTTTATAAGATGTATATATATATGATATTCAATTGTATTTTAGAAAATTATACATTTGCTTAGAAAAAAAATATACCACAGTAATTATCTCTGTGATTCCCTGGTGATTTTATATTATTTTCTTGTGCCTTTCTCAGTTTTTGAAAATTTGTAAAGCATTTAATGTCTTTGTAAAGAGATGGCTCATCAGTTAAGAGTAGCAGCCACAAAGGAATTTGTATGCTGGGATTAATAGAGTTCAAATAGCTGGAAAGGTTCAGAGAGATCCCAGGATCCTGGGCAGCAAGATTGGTAGGCATGCCTTTGTCATTGCCTTGGCATGGAATCTTCTAAAAGTATCAAGCCCAATGAAGAAGGTTCTAGAAAACAGAATCCTGGAGGCCTTGTAAGATCTGCCAAGGGGAAGGCCTCCTGTCTGCCTGGGTGGGTTTTTCAGCATGAGACTCAATGCATTTTAGTCATGTATCCCATTGGCTCTTGGTATGTGTTTATGGTTTTTTTTCCTGAACATGGTTCTTTGTTTCTGCAGTAATATTTTGAAAGACAGTGGGTGGGGTGGGAAGAGATGGGCTTTTGAGCTTGGCAGAATTCAACAGACATGAGCTTGATCCCTGCTCTATCACTTGCAAGCTCTGTGACCTTGGACAAATTCTGCTTCCATGCTCTGAGCCAGTCTTGTTAAATGAGGCTAATAACAATCACCTTGCAGGGTCTTAAGATAAATGTAGCGTCTCCAGCTTAATGCCTTTTACAGTAACATAATAGCTAATAAATGTTAGCTCTTGTTCTTAAGATGGTCTGTTCTCATTGTTCTTGATTATGCAAGCACGATGTATCTTATAATTACAAAATCATATGCGTGTGTTGGTGTCTTGTTTTGTTTATCGTCTTTGTAAATTTTTAACTTAAGTAAAGAAAAGCTAGGTCAGAATCTTCACCAGGAAAGCAAGCTGCTTTGTGAGTTCATTATTGTGGTGGCGCTTCTGTTTCATTGTGACATCCACCAGTCACCTACGCTCGCTTTATTGGAACAAAACAGTCTTTGAGGAATGTGAGCACATCACTCAGCCTCGTTACAGAAAACTGGCAGGCACCTGGATGTGCCCAGGGGGACTGTGATTTCACTTCTCACTCCATAAGCAACATCCTTCTGTTGTGAATTAAATCTTCACAGTCAAAATCTGTGTCTGCATGTGCTTGTTTATTTGGGAAAGAAATGTTATTCAGAGGCATTCTATTTGTAATAGTTGTGGAGCAATATGATATTAAGTGAGCTCAATATTGGTCTAGTGCTGTTTCCACGTTAAGATTCCTCACAAGCACTTGTTTTTCTTTCTGGCCTTCCTCATTTAACATTAGACCAGCAGAAAAGTTATATTTTATACATATGTATAAGTATGATGTTTTACATGTGTTTGTAACATATGTGAGTACTGTATGTATTCTATTATCCCATATGTGAGTTGATGTGTGTATCTGAGGGCATGCATGTGAGTGAACTGGTTTCTATTTACACGAGGAGGTTTCTTTTTTCCTGCTCTTACCCACCCCTACTTTATTCAAGAGGGTAAATGCTGTCTTCTTATCTCACGTCCCAAGCTGAGCTCAGCATCTGGAGAAGCTTAAGGTCCCACTGTATCAAATTATCCTGCTCGCACTGTTGTTTATTGCAGTCCATTTTGTCCTGTCATTCCAGTGACAGACGTCAAAGCTTTCCTCTCCGCCGCCTTCAGCTTTCAGCATCTGCAGGGATCTGATATGCTGTTCCTGCTTTCCTCGGGGGCTCAGCTCAGAGGATGGCGATGAAGGCTATGAGCCAGATAACTGCAGGCACCAGAGAACTTCTCCCCTAAAGCCTGGGCTGGGTTTGTGCCCCACCGTTTCCCTTCCTGGACCACTGCCGTGCACTGTCGTATGTTAGTTGCTTACATGTTTCCATTTCTCTTCTTTTGAGACATGAATAACTACACGCAAATCATGTATGTTAGCATTCCTAGAAGTGTTGACAGGTTAGGTCTGGGAACTTAGTGTGAATTTCATCACTAACTACAAGTATGTGGCCTATAATCTGAGTGATTTAATTTAGATAAGTAGAAATATTGTATCCTTTAAAACTCAGTCCAGAATAACTAAACATGCACATGAATTTCCCATTTAATTTCTTAAATCTTCAACTTTTAACCTTTACACCTGTGTATCTAATTATGTATTTTAGTTTTAGATAATTATAGTCATGTATATATAATTACATATGATTTGTCTTTCCAGGGAAAAGGTCACCAGGGCAAAAGATGGTTTCATTTCTGGGATAGAATGCCGCTTCTCTTTTTCAGTGTATAAGAGAGTATCTGCTAATAGTGAAACACCCCACTCATTACAGACTAGGAAATCCTTGTATGTTTCTATTTCGAATCAACTCTGGCCCCTCTGCTCTTGCCCACTGTATAGCCATCACCTTCTCACTGGCTCCTAAGCATTCATTGTTGTTTCCCTCTGAGATATGTTTGCCAAAGGGCAACTAGAATGGTCTTTATGCCAACAACTATAATTATATCATTTCTCTTCTTAAAACTCTTCAATGGCTTTCCATTCTTTTGGGGAAAAGGCAAAACCCTTCCGTGTGTGAGGCTGACTCCCACACTCCCTCTTGCTCTTTCTGCTCCAGGTACACCTGGCCTTATTCTGTTCCCTCACACCCTCTCTACCCCGTTAGCTCCTGGTCACTTTGCAGATCTCACCCCCAGAGCTTTTCAGAGAACCTTTTCCGGGCTTCTCTGACTAGGCCAAATCAGCACATGCGCACTCCCATAGCAGCAGGTGACATTCCTTTAACACACATCGAAATTACCAGTTTACATTTGTGTGATCACTTGATCATGGTTCATCTCCCTCATTAGACTAGTTTCATCAGGACAGGGACCATATCTGGTTCTACTCACCATGACATCAGCAGAGCCCAGCCCAGTGCATATCTGTAATATATTCCATTTTATGAAAGCATGTCCTCAGCAGTTTATTCAGTCCTCACAGATACTCACTCTTAGCAGTGACACCTAGTTCTCTTTATTACACTCTGTGAAGATCTTACCTTTGTGCATTTGTTTTGTGGTCTTCAGTGTAGACCCCTGCTACAGGCAGTGTTTGGGATTCAAAACCTTCCCTCTGGTTCCACCAGCTGTGGTTGGGTGTGAGGATACATAAGAGACAAAAGGGGAAGATTATTGACTCCCTGGCTACCCTTGGAAAAGATCTTTGCAATAAGCCTGATTATTTTAAATAACACATATTTCCATAACAAAAGATGTAAAAAAACACACAAAAAAAAACAACAACAAACACAAAACGTGGCACCAGATGTATTCAGAATTTGTGATTTGGGATCACCTTTTGCTTTTGTCCACTTGTGATAGTTCTCTAAGGAAGCACCTTGCTGATTTGGGCAGTGTGTGTAGCATATTCATGGTCTGTCAATACTTGTGCAATCCACTTTAAACCACATCTACCCAGTATGAAAGTTTCAGAGAAAGATCAATAGGAATTTTTTGGCTTTGAAATTGCGTTTGACACAGACAACAGTGTGGTGATAGCCAGAGGGAAAGGGGATGGGTGGAGGTGGGCAACGGGGGGATACATGGGGACACAAAGAGACTTTGCTTTGGGCTATGGGCACACGGTGCAGTGTGCAGATGGTGTTTTGTTGAGTTGTACACTTGAAACCTGGATGGAGTAGTTGTCACTCCAATAAATTCAATTTTAAAGAAAAGAAATGGCATCTGAGTTTCCTACCTTTTTGTTTTCATTCTATCTTTTGTCTTTTGATGGAAAAAGTGATTTTTATTTACTATAATTTTAGAACACATTTTTACTTTAAAAGTGGCCAACTCAGTCAAGAAACTAGCTACTGAAAAATTATAAAATGCATATTAAGAAAAATAAGAGTTGATCATAACACAGGAAGCCCTTTTTGTTTGCTGGGGGTGCGGTGAAGGTAGAGTCAAGGTGTAGGGGAAAATGATCTCCTGGTGATGCCAGGCTGACCTTGCATGTCAGTCCAGAGTAAGTACCCTGCTCCTCTGAGGTACAGACATTATGGCAGCCTTATATTGTACTAGTGGCCTGTTTCACAGATTCATGCACATTGAAAGAAAGTTAATTAGAAGAAATATTTTAATATTGTTATTCGCCCTTTCTCTATAATAGAAGTATCAGAGATGAAAGAAAATTGGCAAAATGTATATGAAAATAATATATAAATTGATTGATAAATAAAAAATAACAACAAAGACATGATATAAAAACAACAAAAACATGATATAAAAAACAACATTGATAAAAACAATGACTGATAAATTGATTAAACTTATTCTACTATCTACCTGTATTCCACATTAATAGTAAAAACCCTTTCAGAGTGCTTGACTAATTTCCCTTGTAATGAAGTATTTACAACTTTAATTTCAATGTCACACTCTCTTCAATCTCAAGAGAAAGCAACATATAACTGACCATGTGTGAAAACAGGTTCAGGTAGGAATATTCCTACTCTGTCTAAAGTTTGT
Organism: Myotis lucifugus; assembly: GCF_000147115.1. Lineage (NCBI taxonomy): Eukaryota > Metazoa > Chordata > Mammalia > Chiroptera > Vespertilionidae > Myotis > Myotis lucifugus. Next base: position 1,788,116 of record NW_005871170.1, on the reverse strand, counting down.
CCTTATGATTTATTAATAGTCATCGCAGAGCTTCAGAGGTACGTTGTGCCAATAGTTGGTCTTGAGACATATCCTGTCGAGGATTCTGCTTTCTTTCAGCTTCAGAATGTCAACGAAAACAACCAAATTCAGCCCTAACCAGTTGGGCTCAGTAGATAGAACATCAGCCTGCAGACTGAAAGGTCCCAGGTTCAATTCTGGCCAAGGGTACATGCCTGGGTTGTGGGCTTGGTCCCCAGTAGGAGGTGTGCAGGAGGCAGCCAATCAATGATTCTCTCTCATTATTGATGTTTCTATTTCTCTCTCCCTCTTCCTTCCTATCTGAAATCAATAAAGAAATATATTTTTTTAAAAAAAGAACAACCAAATTCACGATCAACAATGACAGATTGAAACGTGTGCAATAGGCGCTAGCAAGAGCTTTACATGTATCGCGCATGCGCGAGTCAACGTTTATTTTTAAATTGCCAGTGCAAGTCACATGTACTGGCCGGTCAGTCAGTCAGACAGTCGGTCACTTAGCCTTTTATATATATAGATGGGCCCCTCCTCCTTGTGTGCTTGACAAGGGAACATTTTTTGCTTCCCCTCCAAAGATACTATTTACAGTTAACATTATCAGAATAAAAATAATGTTACTTGCTATTTTTTTTCTAAACAGCAGCAGATAAGCAAAGACCATTTCTAAGTAACAGTGACTCCATGCTTCATTAAAAGATTATTTATGTTCCGTAGACACAGTATTGGAATGGTAATTTCAACAAGCAAGTTGTGTCTCTTTCCGACCAGTGTAAGAGATAAACTGTTAGCAATAATAAAGAGATGCCCACTGAACTGAGAATATAATGTTTACGATAAAGAACTTTTTGGTGGTTTTAATCACTTTTAGCCTCCCAAGAGAATTTATCCATTGAATACATTTATAGGCGTGATCTATGTTTCAGATTTATAATGTTTCTGAATCTATGTTTTTAAGTGCACACATAAAAATGAAATTTAGAGGAAAGAGTCTCAAAAATCACTCTTCTGTAAAGCTACCATGTAGGCTCTGCCTCTGCATTGCTTCCTTTATGGGCTTGGAGTAATTAAGCAGACATAATATAACACATAGAGGAATTTATTAGGCTTCTATTAAGGCTTGATAATTTGAGTTTCAGATTTTAAATCTCAAAGGGCTCATAACTGTTGACATTTTCTACTAAAAGCTACATTTGGAAAGAAGTTAAACTACGGTGCTAAGGAAAGGCATGTTTGGATGGAGAGTACGAAGTGCCATTTTCATTAATTCAGCACTTGCATGCTAGGATCTATCGTGCCTGTCACGAGGCTTTTAATGAGTAATGCAGACACTGCTTCTATGAGTTTATTTGTACTAATATTTTCTTGAAACGGTGTTAATTGCAGGAAGTAGAAGTTTGAGGTTGAGATATGCCTGGGTAGGAAGGGAGAGATTGGTTTCAAACTCCAAAAACGTAAGTGACCAATTTGCCAGATCAAATTAAATCTTAGAAAGGTTTTCAATTTGATTATTGACTCAGGAAACATATTACGACAGTTCCAGGGCTCAGTGGTGGGCTCTGGATGGTTTGTAACATTGGACAGCTGTCTTCTGGTCAAACAGGTCGTCCTTTCCATTTTAACCTTTGTTTTTAAAATTCTGCCTGAAATGTATTAGTGAGTACAGTATCTTTGATTCTTTAGAATCTTTTCTGTGTGAATATTAACTTGTTTGGTAATTCTATTTATGGATACTATAAGGTATTGAACTTTACTGACAACACAAAATTCCTTGACATTTTGCCTTTAAAAATATCCCTGATTATGAGCTTTAATTTACTGCTTTCTCCCAAAGTCTAGGAATATCCAATAGTATTTCCTGGTGGTGTGGTTGTCAGGACAACAGGTAGGCTACACCTCCATCTTCTCTCCACATTGACTCCTATTTCTCCATAAAGCTTCATCTCGTTGGGGTCATAAAAATGAGCATTTCCCCAACAGAAGCAATGTTTTTAAGTTTAAGAGACCCTAGTACTGAAAGCTGTGTCTTTGATGGAAAAAGGGTTCATGGGGCCCAACACTGTGAGGCTCATTCCACAATTTGCTGAGGCGCAGGGTTTGAGTTGGATGGATTCCAGTGAATGGAGATTTTGCCCCAATGTTGAAAATAAAAACAAAAACCACCTGGCGCAGGCAGGCTTAGCATCAAATTTGTAGTTTCTCTGCCTCTTGTTTGCTCGTAAGGACCTGGATGAAGGCTGAGTTGATATCTCATTTACTAGCATCACACCTGAACCCATGTGTTCTAATCCGCCCGGGCGCATTTACCTCACACACAGAATGCTGTCAGGATGTAACCTCACAGCACTCAGAATTTGGCTTTAAAGTCATGCCTGCTGTATGAAGTACCAAATGGTCTTTTCATCTCCCCGACTCTGCTCAGGGCTGCCGTGAGAAAAGGTTGCTTCTCCTGAGATGGATGAAATGAGTGGTGGTTTCGGGGCTCTAGGTGTGTCAGCCCCTTCCTGGGAGTTGGTTAATACCCTGCTCTACTTGATACCCCTCAGTGATGCAGAGGCCTGGTGTTCATCACTGGTCTCATAAGCTGGGTCTCTTAGGCTTCACAATAATGCAAAAACAGACATCAATTGGGGCCACAGAGAGAATCTCCATAGTTGGGGGATGGAGTAGCTTTACTATCTTCAGTTCAATTGCTGCTTCTCCCCCTTTGTTTGTGTGTCTCTTTTCTACCCTTGTCATTTCCATTCTCTTTCAAGGGCTCTCTAACCAGTTAGCCAAAATCCTTATTCCGTGGATGTGGCGAGCTGGCATGGCCATGGCATACTCAGCCCCAGGGCGCCTTATGTGCCACGCCAGCTCAGCCAGGTTCAGTGACCCTGAGAGGGGGCGGTGAAGGATAGAGAAAAGACAGACAAGAGAAGAAAGCTGGGTCTGGGTGGGATGCTGCTCCCGGATGGAGAGAGAGCGCCACGGACTACAAGCCGTGTCTTTATTTTATAGACAGATTCCACGAGGCAAAGTAAGGGTGTGGTCAAGCTGTTTACAACATTCTCGTGGGTTTCGATCCTACTCAATTACATGCACCTGAACTCTATCAAGCCCACATCACTCAGACACGTGGGATCACGTGTTGGGACCATAGGTTCAAGTTTACAACTATGGATTTTGGCTATAATTGGGCTGGGAGGGTTCTGCCCTCCAAGCTGAGACTTGCACATGGCCATGAGAGGACTGTGCCCTCTCATTAGTCCGAGGCTTGAACCTGTCCAAACACTGTGGCCACTCTCCACGTGTGGAGGCTCCTAAACCACAGACATTTGGAAGAAAATCAGAAAAGCGTATATGGAATTGAGTTCTAAGCAAATCTTATCTAAACTTTGTAGTCTTAAAATAATGCTATCATTTTAAAAAATCTTTTATATATATAATTTCAGAGAGGAAGGGAAAGGGAGAGAGAGATAGAAACATCAGTGATGAGAGAGAATCATCGATTGGCTGCTTCCTGAACACCATCTACTGGGGATTGAACCCACAATCCAGACATGTACCCTTGACCGGAATCAAACCTGGGACCCGTCAGTCCATAGGCCGACGCTTTATCCACTGAGCCAAACTGGCTAGGGCTAATGCTGTCATTTTAATTATTAATTGGGCTCCCTGCCCCCAGTCTTGCCCCTGAAGCTCTGTGTAAATTATATCCCAGAATGATCTATCCCAGTGGGCCCAACAATTGGACTATTACATGCCAGCTGGACCAGGATGACGTTTTCAGCAATCTGGCCTAAAAATAAGGGCAATACAATACAGTAAGTTTAAATTTGCTATATAAAAGATTATTTTTTAATATCCTTTCCTATTATAAAGTGACTGTGATCATAGATACTAAAATTTCAAAGCAGTATGCCCCTACTTGTAAAATAAAAAGTGTTAATCTTATACACAAACTGGGTATTTTAAAAGAAAAAAACAGCTTTACCTTGCCTCCACCACCACCCCCATTTTACTAGTGTGCAGAATCCAAAAGACTAGGAACCATAATCTCACCAGAACACAGCTGTAACCACATCTTACCCTCGGCAGCACCCACCATTAGCTACTAACACAGCTCCAGAGCCTTCACTGTAACACACAAAGGCCAGGAGCTGGCCCCTGTCTACTTTCCATCATCATCTCCTACCATCCCCTATCCTGGAGCTAAACTGGCTTGATGGCATTCATTTCTAAAAGTACTAGCCAGGTAAAAATCTATCCATGATGGTATAGTGTAAACCCAGAAGTTTATATTCATAAATATGGAGCCAAAAAATCCTCAGCATCTAAGATGAAATCACAATGCCCTGTCCTCTTTCAGGCTTTTTTCTGCTTGAACCAGCCCCCCACCTTATAAACCTGATTAACTTGTGCTCATCCCTGAAACGTGTGCGCATCCCCCAGCCCCCCTGTCAGTGTGCCCGTCTCTGCTCTGTCCCGGGCTTGCTGCTCTCATCAGCATCATAAGCACATTGTGTTGGAGAGAATCTCTCTCCTCGGTCTGTTGCATTGCTGACCTAGAAAGTGCCACCAGGTAAGGCATCTGGCTTCTTCATCCTCAGGACCTTAGCACACACTGGAGGCGGAACTGAACGGAAAGGCTCCCCTGGGGTTAATCAGGGTGGAAGCTATGACTTTCTCCTCCTCCCCAAGCATCTCTTCAGAGGAACAGACCGCCTTCCTGACTAAAATCTCGTTACAAAGTAGCTGACCGCAGCTTTGGCCGCAGCAAGGATAACCTCATGTTCCCTTCCTTCCACTTTGTTCCATGAGAGGAGGCCCGCATTGTCCAGTGCCTAGTGCAGATCTACCTGACACTGTTATTGGAAGTTGGCCCAATAATTGAATTAGGAAAAAGGAGTTCAAATGTGGGCGTACAGATGTATGAGAGAGATGTGTGTTCAGAGAACTTCGTGTACTTCTTCAGTGTGGCCCCAAGGAGGTATCACATAGCAAAGTAAAAAGAGGTGAGACATGTGCAAGCAGATGGGATTCGGACTTGATCCCGTGGGTGGCAGAGGACCCATTAAAAGGTGTCAGGCAAGTAGATTTGTACTTTGTAAAGAATAGCCTCCTACCAGTGTCCAGGCTGAAAAAGGGAAAGCTAGGGAGAGACTGAGGACAACATAGACACTAGAGCAGCCGTGGGCAAACTATGGCCCGCGGGCCGGATCCGGCCCGTTTGAAATGAATAAAACTAAAAAAAAAAAGACCGTACCCTTTTATGTAATGGTGTTTACTTGGAATTTATATTAGTTCACACAAACACTCCATCCATGCTTTTGTTCCGGCCCTCCGGTCCAGTTTAAGAACCCATTGTGGCCCTCGAGTCAAAAAGTTTGCCCACCCCTGCACTAGAGCATGCCAGGCAAGAAATGAAGTGGGCCTTCGGGAGTGGCGGGGAGGGGATACTACCTGCAGACTTGTTAAGGCTGATTGCTTTAAAACCTTTTTGATAGGCCAGGTCCTTTGGGACACTAGTCGTCAACCCAATCAAACATTAACACAGGCATGTCATGCTCCTCTCAGATTTAGATGCAGGTGCACCTCAGAGATATTGCAGGTTCGGTTTCAGGGGCTGTGATAAAGTGAGTTGTAATCTTTTTGCTGGTGGAGGTGCTTGCTTTCCATTTGTAAAAAACGCAGCACTTGCGGGGTGCAGTAAAGCAAACGGCAATAAAATGAGGTATGCCTGTATTGAAAGCCTTTATGGACAAAGGCTTAGCTTTTATTAGATTAATCAAAGAGAGCAAAATTGGAAATTTTTCTTGAAAGGGAAAATTTTAGACCTACTGCAAGCTATTTGCAACTTGGATTTTTTCAACTGGGAGGAGCTACTAAATACATTGTACCCCACTTTGCCTTGGGCACTGCTCCTGAACATCGGGTTATATCTCCGTCAGTGCTTGTGCAGTAGGAGGGTGGGTGTGAAAGTGGGAAACGGGAAGCCCAAACTGCTGGGAGACTTGCAGTCACTTCAGCTCCGGGAGCCTGGGTTTCTTGTCTGTGCTCCGGAGATAATACTTCCGATCGTTGTCGTGAGGAACACATGCGAACGTAGGTGAGAGTGACGTGAAATCAGAAGAGCAGCGTAGGCGCCATGGCTGCACAAGCTGCGTGTCTAACATGGGCTATGTTAAGCTTTTTGTTTACCCTCTAATGCTTTTGAATTTGGACTTCGTTTTGTGGTGTTTTTAAGCCAGGTAAGGAGTTTGAGAAGCCTTGCTGTTAAATTTTAATTTTCGGCTTGCTTTTCTAAAATGTTTCTGCCAAATGCACTGTCAAAGTGGACAGTTGATTGACTTAATGACTTTTAATGACAGTTCCTCCAAAAGTAACCATGACTGATTCATATGAACCATGGAAGGGCTAGATAATAAAAACCAGAAAATATTTAATTACCTTAGAAACAAAGACAACAACTAGCTGACAATAGACATGAGGACCTTTTCTAGCAATAGCTACTCAACTTTATCATTTTGTCTGTGTCACCAGGATTATTTAAGAACTTTTGGCCTCATTGTGGTCAACAATATACACTCTGAACTATCAACAAAACAAAAGACAACAAGTGAATGGGAAAAGATATTTATAAATGATACATCTGATAAGGGATTAATACCCATAATACATAAGGAACTCATGAAACTTAACACCAAAAGAAATATAATCCAATAAAAAATGAGCAGAGGACCTAAAGAGACTTTTCTCCAAAGAGGACACACAAAAAAAGATGGCCAAGAGACATATGAAAAGATGCTCATCATGACTAATCATCAAGGAAATGCAAATCGAAAGCACAATGAGATATCACTTCACACCTGTCAGAATGGCTATCATTAATAAATCAACAAATTACAAGTGTTGGCAAGGATGTAGAGAAAAGGGAACCCAAGCACACTGTTGGTGGGGTTGTAAGTTAGCTCAGCCATTATGGAAAACAGAATGGAGATTTCCTCAAAAATTTAAAAATAGAACTTCTATGTGATCCAGCAATTAATTCCACCTCTGGGTATTTATTGGGAGGAAAAGAACACTAATTCTAAAACATATATGCACTCCTATGTTCATCACAGCACTACTAGTAATAACTAAGATATGGAAGCAACCTAAATGTCCATCAATAGATAAATGGGTAAAGAAGATGTGGCACATATATACAATGGATTATTATTCAGCAATAGAAAGGAATGACATTCTGCCATTTGCAACAACATGGATGACCTAGAAGGTATTATGCTGAGTGAAATAAGAGAAAGACAAATACCGTATGATTTCACCTATATGTGGAATCTAAAATATATGTAAAACAAAATAGAAACAGACCCATAGAGAACTAGCTAATAGTTGCCAAGGGAAGGGTGAAAATAAAAATAAATTCTGTGACCTTCCTTTGACACAATGAGAATACCCACTCTCAGGTGACTACTGCGAAGCTTGTAAATTAATTAAGTGACCAAAATTCTAAGTACGTTACACATGATGGCAACTTGACAGCACCTTGTCTAACATATTCTTCATTGCCATTGAAGTGAATTAGGATTGTCATAGATCCCATTTTATGTAATTGAATAAAATGTGTTTACCATGAGGCTTCATAAGCATTTCTCAAGGAGACACAAGGGCCTGCACGCTGATGTCAGAATATATGTCTGAGCTTCTGAGGCCTTCATTCAGTTCATTCTACAGATGTCTTTAGAAACCCTTGAAACTGTTGCCTGCTGATAAATAGACTCAAGACACGCATACCCAAGAAAGTAGACTAGATTTCAAATGGCTGCAGAGTTGGCAGAGCATCCTTGTTTGACAGCAAGCCTGAGAGATGATGAGGTTCTGTTCCAGGGTGTGTTGGGGGATCCTGTACGTGGCCAAAGATTGCAGTTGACTCCAAGGGGCATACTGACTAGTGACTTGAGTACAGAAGCAGAAAGTGAAGTCCGCGAATCAGTGTATCCCTTGGAAAGGCAATAGAAAACTTCCATCATCAATGAACTCAGCTTTCTACTCCTGGCAAGAACCAGATTCCAGGCAGGTCACATCCGGGCGCTCGAGCTGCTCCATCAGTGTGGACAGAGCATTAGAGATTAAAGCAGTGGTTCTCAACCTTGGCTGCACATTAGAATCACCTGGGAATCTTTTTAAAATCCTGATTTCTGGGCCTCATCCTCCGGAAATTCTGTTTCTTTGTTACTAATGTTATGGCCTCACCCCATATGGCAAAGCTGTCCTGCCTGTTAGCTGTGGCATACGTGAGCGGTGTGGCCCTGGCTGTGGCGTCGGTGGCTGTAATGCACCAGTCTTTGGGGCTGTCCTGCAGCCTGCTACCTGGCCCCCCGGACCTTGGACTGGCTTCCAGGTGCCTCTTGGAACCCTGCATACCTTCTCCTGTGCCACAGTGCCTGCCATCTCCTGCTAATGTCTCCAGCTTCCTGGAAGGCGACGTAGGGCTGCGTTCACTCTGGGGCAGTCTTCTGGCCTCACTGACCCCCCCACCATTGCCTCCCCCAGACCCTCCTGCCCCTCCCACTCTTCTCCATAACTGTCCCTTTTGCCAGAAGCTCCAGAAAGACTCACCAACCTGTCATGCCTGCCACCGTCCCAACCATATGGGGCCCCCAAGCCCCTGGTACCACTCCCATGGCCTGGCTCCACCCTGGCCCTGGAGCCCAATGCCTTCTCTGCTCCCACAGCCCCAGCAGTGTTCCATTTTCAGCATCATGGAGCTGGCCCGCCTCAAGTCTTTCGTTTTCCCAGGCTAGGTAGGGTTCTGAGGAATGCATGAAGAGGACTTGGGAGTCCCTGAGAACCTGAGGAGCAATGCTTGATTTAGATCCTCTCTACCTCTCTGGGTCCTAGGCTGGTCCCTTGTTATTCTGGGTGAGGGAGCTTAAGGGGTTATGGGGCTAAAAGACTGAAGGTCTCTCGCTCTCCTAGACCTCAGTAGCTGGCTGCTTGGCCAGGGCTGTGATGGCACCAGGGAAAGCTTCAACCAGGGGCAAGGCACAGGTGGATAGAGGAGAAGCCCTTGTCTCTTCACCCCCTCTAGGCTCTGTTAGACTTTACCTGTTTAGTTCCCTGGGACAGAAGGGAAAAAGTGGGAGATGGGAAATGTGGGCGATGGAGGGAGGAAATGTTGGCCAGGTCTGTGTGATGTCTCTGAGGCAAGAGAGCCAGGGATTGATAGGGCCAAGGTGGGAGCTCTGAGGGAAGGCAGGGTGAGGTGGGGAGCCCAATCCGCACCTGCCCCTGGAATGTAGTCTAAAGGAGTTTGGGACTGCTGGGACCTTCGACCTTGCCCTTTTGTCTTCCAACCTTATCATTTAGTACCCTACTCCTGGGCTTCCCTCTCTTCTGGTTCCTCTCCTGGGTGTTCTCTTCACAGGCCTCTCTGGCCGCCGCTTTCTATCTGGGTTTTTCACGCTTTTGTAGAACTGAGGTTTCAATAAATAGTTTCAGTTGCAAAAAAAAAAAATGTTATGGGGTGAGGCCATAACATTAGTAACAAAGAAACAGAATTTCCGGAGGATGAGGCCCAGAAATCAGGATTTTAAAAAGATTCCCAGGTGATTCTAATGTGCAGCCAAGGTTGAGAACCACTGGATTAAAGCAACATGGGATCTTCGTCAGGGTCCTAAAACATCAACCAGCCTGGAAAAACAACTCATTTGAGCAGGTGCTCTGCAGGTAACATGGAAGCTACAGAGATTCATTTTGATTCACTACTGGGAAGAACATTTGATACTTAACTGACATAGCTACACATGAGGAAAACTTTTCATCTGTAATTGGATATATCCTTGGACTCAGAGCTATTGTCTTACAAATCAGAAAGTAATATTCCACAATTGGGAGGAGTTGATAGGGGTGATTGCAAAATAAAAAGCATTCGATCTATTTTCAAGGGCTAAAGGAAATATTCTGAAAATCAATTCAAAAAGCTATAAAAACAATTTTAATGTACCCAGAGTCCAGGTTAATAACAGGCTTTTAACAGTTTTATTTTAGGTAATATGTTTATCTCCAAACCAATGGCACTTCAATATTTTTCTGTAATTCTCTATCTTGCTTATTATTCCCTCTCTCTTTTTCATACACCTCTTTCTCCTCGATCTTTATAAATATCCTCCTGCACCAAAACATAAATATGCAAGTGTATTATTTTCTGCCCACACCAGGAGCTGATTTAATGTTGATAGGCCTCTTGTGTTACAAGACAAAGTTCGCGGGCAGTGAAGACGTGAGCATTCATGCGCAGGGAAGGAAGAAGTTATTTTTTTAAAGAAAGTAGCAGGAAAATCTTATTCAGATGAAAGGAATATGGAAGAAGCAAAATAAGATGGTCTACCAGTTGGACATTAAAAAACACAGCATATTTTAGAAAGTCCACCTCACAACAGTAACAGAGCTAAGCAGATATTACAAATGCTGTGCACCTGTGTCCCCACCGAAAACCTGTGTAATTTAAAAATGATATTTACTGACCAGTGTAACCCTCAGTGGATTTGTCAGTTTTCTGACAGGATGAAGAAAAATGATAGAAAAGCCATCAAATTTTTGATGAATGTAGATGAATTCATGCCTACCAGTGAGACAAGCAAAGTAATAGTGAAGACAGTAATGATCCGTGGCATATGTAGTGAAGTTTAGTGTGTGCTGTCTTCAGCTCAGTCTGATAAGATGCCTAAAGCATGCCACCCAACATGATCACCTGGACCATATTTTACTGTATCAGAAGATGGAGTGGTTAACTGGGAAAGTCATGTAACATCATGCAATAATGGAGTTTAAGGGGAAATTAGTCATTTTATTTCATATGTATGATCTACCTAATGATTTTTTAAGGTTTTCTTTCTTTATAAAATTTGGAATAAAAAATCTGAAACTGTTTCTAAAAATGTTATTGGTGCAATGAACATTTCTCACTGCTCTTTTCATGTGGAAGGTAGGGAAAACTTCATGCCATTTCCAGAGGCTGAGAAAGATAGTAGCCTAACCTCCCAAAACATTACATTGCTGGACGGCACCACTTAGTTGTAGAGTGCTAGTAAAGTGCTAGTCTGTTTACAGCTCTGTCATTGATCATCAGTATTTGTAAGTTACCTTAATACTAAACAGAAAGGTGAAACAGTGTTATAAGCAGAAATTACAATGTGGAGAGCAGTGGTTCTGAGGAGCCTTTCAATTACCCACCTTTATTAGTAATATTTTTAAAATATCTTCTACATGATTGTTTTTAAAATGCTCATTTTAGGATATCTGAGAAGTAAAAAAGATATATTACTTTATAAAATACATAAAAGATATATAATTATATTATAATGTATCCTATCTAATAAAAGACAAATAGGGTAATTAACCGTACCTCTGATATGCTTCCCATTGGCTAATCAGAACGATATGCAAATTAACTGCCAACCAAGATGGCGGTTAACTGCCAACAAAGATGGCGGCTAATTTGCATACTGCAGGCATGGCGGGACAGCACCATTCTGCCTGCCCCGCTGCCATCCAGGCCTGCTATCTGCGACCCGGGCAGCAGGCGGCCCATATGGGACCCGACCCAGGGCTGGTGGCAGGTGCTAATGCACGGGATCCGCCACCAGCCACGCCCACAAACGGCCCTCCCACGGGGATCCTGGGCTGGCGGGTGCTAATGCACCAATCTGCCAACACGCACACCCAGGCCGTCTTTGCCCTGCGCGAACTATGCAGCTGGGAGAGAGAGTGGGGCCGCTGGGAGCAGGGTGGGAACTGCCCAGGGTTTGCATCAGGCAGCCCAGAGCGGAGTGCGAACTATCCCGACTGGTAGCTGCTTGCTCATTCACTTACTTGCTCATTCATTCACTCATTCACTCACTCAGCAAACCCTCTCAGGTCCCTGGCACCAGGCCAGGCACTGAAGGTGAAGCAGGATAAGACAGAGCTATGTCCTCAAGATGTTAGTAATTCAGTATGCAGCCAGGAGAGGGGCGCCAGGCTGCAGGGAGCAGGGCGGGAATTTTCCTGGGGTGGGCTTCAGGCAGCCAGCCAGGAGTGGGGCCCGAACTTCTGCCGCGTTGCCATGGCAACTCGGCAGAAGTTCCCACCCCGTAGCTGCTTGCTCATTCACTTACTCGCTCATTCATTCACTCATTCACTCATTCATTATTCACTCACTCATTATTCACTCACTCAGCAAACCCTCTCAGGTCCCTGGCACAAGGCCAGGCACTGAAGGTGAAGCAGGATAAGACAGAGCTATGTCCTCAAGATGTTAGTAATTCAGTAGGGTGAAGCAGGCACATGAACGAGGCAGTTGTATGCAAAGATGCAGTGTACTGGGTTCAGTGAGGGCTGTAACTAACGCCGACTTTGTTCTCTTGATAAAATGGGGCCTCGGGAGCCAGGCCGCCCCAAGCCTGTAGGCCTGTGCCTAGGCCAGGAGTGGCCGGGGTCCCGGAACATGATAGAGGGTACAGGTCGGGCTGAGGGGTCTGGCCCCACCCCTCACCCTCACCCCCGAGTGTACAAATTTTTGTGCCCCGGGCTACTAGTTATATTATATTTTATTATGTTATATTATACTAGAGGCACGGTGCATGAAATTTGTGCACTTGGGGGTGTGGGGTCCCTCAACCCAACCTGCACCCTCTCGCAGTCTGGGAGCCCTAAGCTGTCAGTCGGATATCCTTACCGCTGCTGCGGAGGCAAGAAAGACTCCCACCACCACTACTGCACTCGCTAGCCATGAGCCTGGCTTCTGGCTAAGCAGCGCTCCCCCTGTAGGAGTGCACTGACCACCAGGGGACAGCTCCTGCATTGAGTGTCTGCCCCCCTGGTGGTCAGTGTGTGTCATAGTGACCAGTCATTTGGTCGATTTGCATATTAGCCTTTTATTATATAGGATTATGTATCACTCATAAGGTCACCACCCAGAGTTAACCATTATGCACTTTTTCATGTATTTCCTTCCTTTACACTATGTTGCTATGTTCATGTATTTTATTCTACAATGCTGGCATTATACTGCATGTACTGGTTAACTTACTTTAAAAAAAACATTGTGAGCATTGTTTTGTGTCATTGAAGTTGTCAAAAACCCTGCATTTAATGGCTACATACTACACCATTGAATGGATGCATCATTTTGTTACCTATCTCTCCATTGTTGGACATTCAGATTATTTCTGTTTTGTTATTATAAATTGCCCCATAATGAGCATCTATACACATTTTTTGTCTCAGTGGCCATTTCCTTAAGATGTATTCCTGGAAGCACAATTATTAGGTTAAAGAGTACAGATATTATTAGATTATGGGTTCCTGATAGATTCAACAAATTGCTTTCTAGAAAAGCTGCCCAGTGTACACTCACCCAGAGTAGCCTTCAGTCTCAAAGATTAGTTTTTTGTATTGATGAATGATCCTTTCCATGTTGTTGCTGTTGTAGTTATTTTCCTTATGTTCCATTAGCCTTTGGTTCTGCATCTGCACTCGGAGGTAAGGTCAGTGTATGGCAGTGGGGTCTTAACCTTGGGGGCCATGATTTACTTAAGAATCTCAGGGAAGCCATGACCCTTCCCCTCTGAAAAGTGAGCATACTGACACAGTGCAACTGTTACATATTTTAAGGAAACTGTGGACAGTCCTTCTCTTCAAATATTGTTGCTCAGATGATGCTAAATGCTTTACATGAATTATGTCATTTAATCCTCACCATCCGGGGCTTCCCCGAGGAAAGTGGCGTAGCTAGTGATTAAGAAGCAGAGATTCGCACTCCACAACCTGTTCTCTCTTATCCATAGAATTACACTACTTTGAGATTAAGAAGCCTTTGTCTTTACTATTCATATTTTTCCAGTCATAGTAATGCTGGCTTCCTAAAACCTAATGGGAGAATTTGCACTATTTTTTCTATGCTCTGGATCGGTTTCTGTCGCATGAGGTTTTCTATTTCTTTAAAGTTTAAATGAGTTCACTGCTAAGAAGCTTCTTGCCTAGAGCCTTTTAAGAGGAAATTATTTTATGACCTTTTCAATTCCTTGTATGCATTTTGGTTTTTATTTTGTCATTGTTTATAATACATCTCTACAATAACTACCCATTTCAATGATTTTCTTTTTCTCATTTTTAGCATAGAGTTGTATATAATATTTCCTTTGTTATTAGCATACCACTTCCATTCCTCATTTTGTCTGTGTTTTTTTTTCTTGATTGGTTTTACTCAAGTTTTGTCAATATTGATTTGTTGTGTTTCATTTTTGTGAACCTCACAAATATGCTCTTTAATTGTTCCTCTTTTTGTACTTTCTATTTCTGTTTTTTAAAATATATTTTTATTGATTTCAGAGAGGGAGGGAGAGGCAGGGAGAGATAGAAACATCAATGATGCGGGAGAATTATTGATGGGCTGCCTCATGCACACCCCACACTGGGGATCAGGCCCACAACCCAGGCAAGTGCCCTGACCAGAATCAAACTATCTCCTTCTGGTTCATAGGTCGACACACTTCCACTGAGCCATGCCAGCCAGGCTCTATTTCTGTTTTTAATTGTATTTTTTCTTCTGCATCTCTTAGAGTGTGGCTGTGTTGGCATTGTTGTTCTTAATTTTCCAATTGCTAACGTTAATATTGGTTATTCCATGTCAAGTGTGTAGTGTTCCGATATTTTTTATTTTTAAGTTAATTTATTTGGAGTTTTTCTTTTCTCTTTGATCCACTGATTATTGAGGAAAGGGTTTTTAATTTGTGTATGTGTGTTTTCTTAGGGTAGTCATTAAGTTTTTGGATTGTAGAATCCTAAGTTAATTCCTTTAAGAACTTTGACCATTGTAGAAAGAAATGAACATGCATTGATACCCATATATGAAAAGAGAAACCTGGATTTACATTTTAATTCCATTCAGTTCAACAAATATTTATTGGTTGCCCACTGTGTTCCAAGAGCTGTGCCAGGTAGTGGGACTATGACAGTGAAAAGGTAGAACTAGTCTCCTTTGTCATGAAAATTTTAGTCTAGTCAATAATACAGACAAGTATTCAAACAAGTATAGGAAATATAAGAGAAGTAACTAAAAAACTAATAAGACAACTGATTATGATCCAGCTCCAAGATCCCATCAAAACTAAACAGAAAATGACACTTTAAATGATAAAATAGAAAATCTGAACAGACAGATTGCTAGTAGGAGATTGAATCAGTAATCAAAAAACTCCAAAAAGACCAAAGTACAGGACCAGATGGCTTCACTGGTGGATTCTACTACACATTCAAAGAATACCAATCCTTCTCAAGCTCTTGCAAAAAATAGAAGAGGAGATCACTCTTTCAAATCCATTCATGAGGCCATCATTATTCTGATACCAAAACTAGACAAGGATGCCATAAGAAAAGACAATCACAGGCCAGTATTCCTAATGAACATAGACATAAAAATCCTCAATAAAATATTAGTAAATCAAACTCAACAATACATTTAAAAGGATCATATACTATTTTTAAGTAGAATTTATTCCAGGGATACAAGGATGGTTCAACATTCACAAATAAGTCAATGAGATATATACCACATTAACAAAATGGAGGATAAAAATTATATGAACTTTCAATAGATGCAGGATAAGCATTTGACAGTATTCAACAATCATTTATGATAAAAACTCTCAACAAAGTGGGAGTAGAGAGAAGATACCACAATATAATAAAGACCATATATAACAAGCCCACAGCTAACATCATACTCAATGATGAAATCTTGAAAGCTTTTTTTCTAAGATCAGGAACAAAACAAGGAAGTCCCTCTCTTGCCACTTTTATTCAGCATAGGACTGGAAGACTTTGCAGAGTAGTCAGGCAAGAAATATAAATAAAAAGCATTCAAATGAAAAAGGAAGGAGTAAAATTGTCACTATTCACTGATTACATGATTATCTAATACAGCGGTTCTCAACCTGTGGGTCACGACCCTTTTGGTGGTCGAATGACCTTTCCACAGGAGTTGCCTAAGACCATCCTGCATATCAGATATTTACATACGATTCATAACAGTAGCAACATTACAGTTGTGAAGTAGCAACGAAAATAATTTTATGGTTGGGTCACAACATGAGGAACTGTATTTAAAGAGCCAGAAGGTTGAGAACCACTGATTTAATATAATAATAGGGGAATATGCAAATTAGCTGGGACGCCGTAACATCACGACCGATCTATAAGCAGCAGAGAGCTATAGGAGAGCAGGGCAGCAGGCAGAGAACTACAGGAGAGTGGGGCAGTGAGCTATGAGTGGGGAGAACTACAGGAGGGCAGGGTAGCAGGCGGAGAGCTACAGGAGGTTGGGGCAGTGAGCTATGAGTGGCAGAGAGCTACCAGTGGTGGTGGGCAGGGTGGCCAGCTGAGGCAAGCGGCAGTGAGCTACTCACACACGGATTTGTGCGCAGGGCTACTAGTATGTATATATCCTAAATATTCCATCAAAAACTGTAAAAACTAATAAGCAAATATAGTGAAGTCACAGAATGCAATCCATGCATGAATATTTGTTGTGTTTCTATACACTAATAATGAACGCTCAGAAAAAAAAAAAACTTAAGACAATAATCCCATCTACAGATGCATCAAAAAGAATACAATATGTAGGAATAAATTTAACCAAGGAAGTGAAAGATGCTTCTCAATTTACGATGTGGTTGTGTCCCAATAAACCCATCATAAGGTGAAAGTATGGCAAGTCAAACTACGGTACATAATAGCTTAGCCTAGCCTACCTTAAATGTGCTCAATCACTTAAATTAGTGTACAGTTGGTCAAAATCATCTAACACAATGGATACACCGTTGTTAACCTTCGGCTATAAAGTAGCTGACTGGGATCTGCAGCTCACTGCCCCTGCCCAGCATCACGAGAGAGTATTGTACCATATTCTGCTAGCCCCATAAAAGATCACAATTCAGAATCAAAGTACAGTTTCTACTGAATTCATATCACTTTCACACCACTGTAAAGTTGAAAAATCCTAAGTCAAACTATTGTAAGTCAGGGATCATCTATATTAAAAACTATAAGACATTAATGAAAGAAATTAAATAAGAAATAAAAGGAGAGATATTCTATGCTTATGGATTGGAAAAATCAATCTTGTTAAAATACCCATACTATCCATAGTAATCTACATATTCAGTGCAGTCTCTATCAAAATTCCAAAGGCACTTTTCACAGTAATAGAACAAATAATCCTAAAATTTATATGGAACCATCAAATATCCTGAATAGCCAAAGCTATCTTAAGAAGAATAAAGCTGGAGGCATCATGCTTGCTGGTTTTAAACCATATTACAAAGCTGTAGTAATTAAAGCAATATTAACATAAAAATAGACACATAGATCAATGGATCAGAATAGACAGCCAGAAATAAACCCACACAGTTAATTTATATCACAGAAGCCAATAGTATGCAATGGGGAAAGGACAGTCTCTTCAATAAATTGTATTGGGAAAACTGGATAACTCTCCTACACCATACATAAAGATTAACTCAAAATGGATTAAAGACTAGAAGACCTGATATCATGAAATTCCTAGAAGAAAATATAGGTGGGAAACTCCTTGGCAGAGGTCTTGGCAATGATATTTTTCATCTGACACCAAAAGATAAAGCAAAAATAAAAAAAGTGGGACCATAGCAAACTAAAATGCTCCTGCACAGCACAGGAACCATCAGCAAAATACCATGGCAACTACTGGATGGGAGAAAATATTTGCAAATCATATATCTGATAAGGGGCTAATATCCAAAATAATCGAAAGAACTCATACATCTCAACAGCAAAAGACAAACAATCTAATTTTTTAAATGGACAGAAGATCTAGACATTTTTCCAAAGAAGACATAGAGATGGCTAACCAGATACATGAAAAGATGCTTAGTCACCAGGGAAATGCAAATCAAAACCACAGTAAGGTGTCACCTTACACCTGTCAGAATGGCTATCATCGAAAAACAAAAAGTACATGTTGGTGATGATATAGAGAGTAAAGAGAAGCCTGTGCACTGTTGGTAGGGATGTAAATTGGTGCAGTCACTATGGTAAGCAATATGGAGGTTCCTCAAAAAGTAAAAGATAGAACTACTATATGATCCAGCAATCCCACTTCTGGTTATTTATCTGATGAAAATGAAAACAGTAATTTGAAAAGATACATGCATGTTCATTGCAGCCAAGTGCAATGGTGGATGCCAAAGGCAGGGGTGGGCGCAGTGGGACAGATGAGTGAAGGGCATCGAAAGGTAAAAAGAAAAAAATCTGGGGAGGTAAGAGGTGCTAATACATGAAGCAATATTAGCCATGAGTTAATTGTTGAAACTAAGTACTATCAAATTAGGTTCATTATACTGTTCTTAAAAAACAAACAAGCAAACAACAACAAAAAACACACTGAAAAAAAACCACTTGCACAGTTTATCTGATAGCATATAGAACTTGGTTTAGCTGCAGGAATGTCTGAGCTATTCTTGGGGAGAAGCCTAAACCAAACAAGCTGATTATAGCTTCGTTTGGGGATCCCTGATGAGACCTGATAAAGAATTATTTTGACAGCGAAGACTGTTTAAAACTAAACTAGCAATTAAAGAAAGTTGTATAACCACTTTGCTTTTTTAAGATTTTAGAAAATATAAAGATGACAAGTAAGAAGCTAGACCTGGAACACCCTTAGGCTGTTTTCTTTAAAAACTAGACAGTGTAATTCTCTGGAATTTTTAAAAATCAAAATTATAAATTAGCTTCTTTTAACTCTAGCTTTCCTTCTTTCTTCAATACTATTACACTTTAGTTATAAAAAGATTAAACACATTTCTAAATTGTTTCCAACTATCCCTCTCTGTTTTTTTAAATATACAGAATATATTTATTTGTTTTCCTGACTGAGAGATAACTAAAGTAAATAAGTTTTAAGGTAAATGATAGATAAATATAATAGAAAAATATCATTCACAGTAGAAACAAAGCAAATATATACCTACAAATAAATTTAACAAGAAATGTTTAAGATCTTAATGAAACTGATTATTTTTTGAAGAATATAAAAGATATATTGAAATTACAAACCATAACACATTCTCAGATAGGACACTTAATATAATGATAATGTCAATTCTCCCTATATTATTCTGTGGTCAATATCATCTTAATCAAAAGCCCAACAGGGCTTTTGATAAATTTTACTGCCAAACAGTAAACACTTCAATATAATGAATGTCATGATAAACAAAGTTCAAAGATAACCAGCATACCAGGAAAAAATATTTGCAATAATTGTAATTCAGTAATTGTAACTAAAGAGAAAAATGGCAAAGGCACTCAATAAACATGAAAGGTGTTCCATCTCACTGGCAATTAGGAAAATTAAAATTACAACAAAAATATTTATTCATCTTGTCTGTTGGCAAAGTTTTTTTTCCACTGATAATATACAGTGTTGATGAGTGTAGGAAAGAAAACCCTCATGTGCTAAGTGGGAACATATAAATTGATAAAGCCATTTTGGAGGGCAATTTAGTTGTATATATGAAAATCATAAATAAATATCCTTCCTTCGACCTAAGTAATTCTATTTAGACACATGCTTACCCATGTGTCCAAAGAGATTGTTATTGTTAATAGCCAAAAATTGGAAACAAGCCAAATGTCTATTAATGGGAAAGAAGTTAAGTAAATTTTGACATATTCATTATATAGCCTCCTGTATGCTAACTTAAAAAAAATAATAAAGTAGGGCTTTATGTGGCAACTTTCCCCTGAGAGCCATGGGGAACTATTGTGGTGTTTTAAGTGGAGACATGACATGACCAGACTTGAGTTTTTAAAATCTCTCTCTAGATGGATTATGGGAAATGGACCAGAGAGACATAAAATAGAGGTAAGAATTCCATTACAATTGGCTGTTAATCCAGTCGAGCATTGATGGTGGCCCTGAAACTGTTGTTACACAACCAAAAATTACTCTTATGTGGCAATATATTTTTGCATTGTATTTTAAAGGACATTTGTTGGGCAGCTCCTTGATACAAAGCACTTTCCTAGGCAAGGGTGATAAGATGGATTTCCTGACTGTAAAATCTATTTACTAATCTTTACTAAAAGTATAAATTTACTAAAATGATAAATCTATTTGTTTTATTAAGTTTTCCTTACAGATGAGGCCTTTCACGTCCCATTTTTGAAGCAATGGAGCTCATCTACTAGTAGGCAACCATGCTAGTTTTTTTGCTTGACTTTCAGAAAGCTCAGAGACAAATTCAGTGTTCAATTGCAGTGACCATATAGCTTAGGTTTAGGGTATACAGTAGTCCCCCCTTATCCACAGGAAATGGTTCCAAGACTCCCAGTGAGCGCCTGAAATTGCGGATAGTACTGAATCATATATACATTATGTTTTTTCCTATACATACATACTTATGATAAAATTTAATTTATAAATTAGACACAGTAAAAAATTAACAATAACTGAGTATAAAATAGAACAATTATAACAATGTACTATAATAACATTTATGTGAATGTGGTCTCGCTCTCTCATAACTAACACTGCCCCTAAGTAACTAAGGGTCAGGGAGAGTATACTTTGTGGAGACATTGGCAAAGGGATAATTCACATTCCAGTGGGGATGAAGCGGAAAGGCTCAGGATCTCATCATGCTACCCAGAATGGTGCTTGCTTTAAAACTTATTGTTTGTTTCTGAAAACTTTCATTTAATATGTTCAGGCCATGGTTGACCACAGATAACTAAAACCACAGAAAGCAAAACCACAAATGAAGGATGGGGCACTACTGTAATTAGCCTCTACATTTTCCTCCATAGACTTAATCTATTTTATTTTTTCATTCTCAAAAGCTGCGTGGTTATATGTATCTTTTATTGGGCACTGATTATCCATTTTAAAAACTTGACAGGTTTAGAATTACTAATAAATAAAGGAATAGTAAAGTTATCATTTAGCCACATAGTCTCTTTGGTCTCTTGGTGACTTTTTTTTTATGGACTTTACTGGGATGACACTGGTTTCAGGTGCACAATTCCACAACACTTCACCTGTACACTGTACTGTGTGTTCACCATCCCAAGTCAAGTCTCCTTCCATCACCATCTATACCCCCTATACCCTCCTCCACCCACACCCCACACCCCACAATCACCACACTGTTGACTATGTCCTTGAGTTTTTTCTGTTTTATTTTCGTTTTTGCTCAATCCCTCCACTCCCTGGACAGCTGTCTGCCTGATCTCTATCTGTGAATCTGCCTCTATTTTACTTGTCAGTTCATTTTGTTCATTAGATTCCACACATGAGTGAAATCATATTGTACTCGTCTTTCTCTGACTGGCTTATTTCACTTAGCGTAATGCTCTCCATGTTCATCCATGCTGTAAGATCCCTTGGTGACTTTAAAGGTATCATTTGACTTTTCTCTTAAAGTTGTGAAGATTTCATATTGGTTTAGCAAAGCTCTTTTAATGAAAAAGGGACCACTTTAACTCCATAGCAGATTGCATGGTAGTTAACAACTTGCTTTGATTAATTAAGCACTTGTAACATCACTTTAAAACTGTAACTTGACTTGCCGAAACCGGTTTGGCTCAGTGGATGGAGCATCGGCCTGCGGACTGAAGGGTCCCAGGTTCGATTCCGGTCAAGGGCATGTACCTGGGTTGCGGGCACATCCCCAGTAGGAGATGTGCAGGAGGCAGCTGATCGATGTTTCTCTCTCATCGATGTTTCTAACTTTCTCTCTCTCTCCCTTCCTCTCTGTAAGAAATCAATAAAATTTATAAAAAAAAAAAAAACTGTAACTTGACTTTAAGGTTGAAGAGGTATGTGGCATAGTAGTTAGAAGCTCAGATTCTGGAGCCAGACTGCGGGGTTTGAACTCCGACTGTGCCTGTCACCTCCCAGCTGTGAGACCGTGGCCAAGGGGTTGGCATCGCTGGGCCTCAGACTCCTATGAAGAAGTCCTTGCTTGCATGCGGTTGTTTTGAGCATTGAGCTAGCAATATTTGCAGAGTGCTTGCTATAGATATTTAAGTAAAAAAAGAAAAAAAGAAATGAATAGCATGCATCTTTAGATGGAATGGATGTGTATTTCACTTCAGACTCTGTGATAAGAGGAGCATTAAAAGTGTAAAGCTTTGATTTGGGTTTTTCATGCATGTAAAATACTTCTAAAAGAGAGGACCATCTTTCTATACATTAATTGATTTAAAATTGAAGATTGTTTATTGTGTCTGTGGTAATGAAGTTGGGGTTTCTGTTGCAAGGCCAGAGAGTGAAACAGAGCAGCGAAAGGCTGGCATTTAACACGATGTGCAGATATGGCAAACATGCTAAATACACAACTCATGTCCCCAGTGGTGAAATTTTTAATAGGCTTGGGCTGTTTTGTTTTGGTAAATTATAGTCTAAAGAAAGCAGTAAAAATATTGCTTTGAATTCATATGTGTAGGTAGCTGCCTGTGCTTGAAGGATGGCGCGCGCACTAGATGTGAAGTCTTAGGCACAGACAGCTGCGGTGAAGGGTCTTCTGCCCCTAAGTCTGAAAAAGTCTTCACAGGGTGGGGTTCACTCCTGGAAAGCAAGGCTCAGTCCCCTGACTATTAGAGAATTATGATTTAAAATCCACAACTCTTCATTTAAGTTATTTACATAAGCACCGGTTCTCCTTAAATTAGAATCATACTGAAATATGCCTTTTTAGATATTTTGGTATTCTCAGTTAATTTAGGTAGACTTGAATAAAATGAAGATCTATAAAATACTGCATTTGTTTTTAAAGTTAGGTCTCTTCCCTTCTACTTTAATATACTGGCTTATTTCCATTTTTATGATACTTTTATATATCATGATAATTATTTTTTGATAAATTGAACATCACCCATACACACATACACAACACTTCATTTTGTAGAGAATATATCTGTTACCAAGTATATAAAAGAACTGGTTCTAGTTTGTAATGATTATGAATTTTTCATAGATTTGATTTAACAGCCTAATTCTGTTTGAAAACTTCAATTTATATGATTTTTCTTCCTCTTTCTATTAACAATTAAAATGAATACATGAGGACAGCAGGTGTTTTGAACAAAACCAGGGCACTTGATTTACAAAATGAGAGCTTGATTTAAAGAGTATCATATGCTCATCAACCTGTCTAGGTAGTACTTAAGGTTTTCAACTGATTTTTTTTTTTAGCAAGAAGATACATTGTCTCAAAAATGACTGTCGGATCTACTCCATCATTTTTTCTATAAGGAAATTGAAGAATCATCATTTACAGATATATTTGATGATTTTCCAAAAAGATAATGAAAATACATAGAGTAATAGTTTATTTTTATTTTTTAATCCTCACCCAGGTGAGGGAAGGAAGGTGAGAGGGAGAGAGAGAGGGAGGGGAGAAAGGGAGAGAGATGTGAGAGAACATTGATATGCTGCCTCCTATAGGTTCCCTGACTTGGGCACGTGCCTGACCTGGAATGGAACCCTTGACCTTTTGGTGTATGGGTCGATGCTCCAACCAACTGAGCCACCTGGCCAGGACTAGAGTAATAGTTTATTTTTTATATTTAAAAAGTATCAAAGCCTAGCAACCTAACCAGAAATGGTGAATTAACCAATGTGAGAAGTAAAATTTTTAAATGTATTCTATAGTACTTTAGTTGATATTTTATATATGTTTCTTTAATTCTAAGGTAATTAGATATATGCTTTTCCTGTTTCATAGATGGAAAAAGTGAGTAGTTAGTGTAAATAAAAGTCAGAATCTCACTTGCACTCAACCTGTTTTATCAGCCTTCAGTATTTTGCTCTGTCAACTAAATAAGAAAATGCGACTTAAAGGATAGTATAGGCCAGTGTCGCAAGCATAGGGCAGTAGAGAGGATGAGAAATGGAGATTCAAGTGACAGTCATATAGCAGCACCCAAGGCCAGGGTGGTGTGCTGGGAAAGAGTAAGATGAGAGAAAAGGAAATAGTCATGAAACTACATTTCTTATCATCATTCTAAACAATATGACAGGGTATATACATTTAAGGATCTTTTATAAGATAAAATTCTTGCACAAAGCCAGTGCCTATTGTTTCTTTGTAAATCCTTCACCGTTTATGTTGGAGCTCCACTAAAAGTGGAGCAAACCTGAATGTGCTGCTACTGTGAAGTGAGGTGTGAGGACGAATAGGGCCATAATGGAAACATCACTTGCAATAGGCTTTCCAGTTGCCCTGACTCAACAATTCATTACCATGAGTTTGCTTGTTAATAGTCAGATGATTCCTTCCTTTCCCAGTGTATCAGTGTGGGGCCTTATTTAACCTCAAGAATAATGCTCAACAAAGATGCTTAGTTGGGGGCAAGTATTCCTCAGGGACATTTCCCTTGTGTTTTCTAGG
Source organism: Myotis lucifugus (assembly GCF_000147115.1). Classification (NCBI taxonomy): domain Eukaryota; kingdom Metazoa; phylum Chordata; class Mammalia; order Chiroptera; family Vespertilionidae; genus Myotis; species Myotis lucifugus. The sequence goes on along the minus strand of NW_005871170.1, from coordinate 1,763,637 downwards.
AAATGCTGGGGTTGAGGGATGTATTTTAATATGCTTAGCATTAAATTCATTTCATGCTTTTTTTTTACCAACTGTCTTTCTGGCAAGCTCAAGAATTTGGAAATAATCACTTATTCATAATGATATATCTTTGTATTTATTTAAAACAAACAAAATTTTGTGACTGAATATTTAAGCTATTAACTATCAACTTCAAAAAACAACAAGTTGTTGTTGTTGTTAATGCTCACTCGAGGATATTTTTTCCACTGACTTTTTTAGAGAGAGTGGAAGGGAGGGAGGGAGAGGGAGGGAGAGAGAGAGAAACATGGATGAGACAGAGACGCACCAATTGGTTGCCTCCCACACATGCCCCAGCTGAAGCCAGAGATCAAACCTACAACCCAGGTGCATATCGTAGACTGGGAATCGAACCCTAGACCCTTTGGTATGCAGGCCGACAATCTAACCGTTGAGCAAAACCAGCCAGTTTCATAAAACAGCATTTTTAATTTGCTACACAAGTCTGTCTATGTATACTTCAAGTAACAGATGTCTGTCACTCTGAACTTTAGAATTTATTTTAAATGAAATCACTCAACCTCATTGTTATAAACTATGTAACGTTAGCTAAGAGTACTCAGTGGGTTTTAGTTTTCTTATCTATAGAGTGAAGATAAGTCAGTACCTACCCCATACAGTATTTGGTAAAGAATAAGTAAACCATTTTATCACAGGAACAAAGTAGTGGTAGGGATGCCTATGCTCATAGCCACTGTGGTTAATAGAAATAAATAGTAGAATCAAATTTTCTCCATCTGTTGCTTGAATTTTTTGCTTGGCCTTTCTTATGAATCCTTCCCACCACTACCATTATTTGAAACAGTAAATTTGCAGCCTTTAAGTTTTATAACACTTGCTAGTCCTTGTGATACCAAAGAATATATCAACTGGAATACACCAATAGCTTGGTCAAGCTAGGTCTTTACAGCTCCAAAAGTTGTTAGAAGCAAGCAGAAGTTAGCTGTCTGGTCCCAGTTGCAATTTTCTAATCTTGCACTGATTTTTAGAAACCTTCAACTATCCTGAAATAACTGTTAAGGAAACTGGATTTTCATTTTGGATTTAAAACTTCTTCCCAAGTAATTTTTGCCTGGTTGTGAATGGTCCATGGGGCTCTCAATTTTGCTTTATGAATTTTTATTCAGCTTGTGTGTTCCCATAAAGGGAACAAGTGCATCTTTTAAAAACCTCCCATGGTTTTGTCTTCTGTGATTTGGTAAACAAGCATGTACCACACACCTGACTTTCTTTCCCCCCAAATCTCCTAGTTTCTGTGAAAGTCCAGTGCATCTTCATATTATGAAGTCAGTTTAGAAATCAGCTCACAAAAAAACATAAGTTGATTTTTTAAGACAGTTTTCTTAATCTGCAGTTTGACATTAGCAGTTCTATATTTGATATGTTGTAATCTAACACAAAGCAGAGAACTCTAGGTGGCTATTTTGGGAAAAGATTTTAATTCTTTTCCTTCTTTCTCTATTGACTAGTGAATGATGATAATGAAAATTCCTTTTCCATTTCCCATATTTTCCTGCTTAACTGTGTTGTGTGGTTATTATACTGCTCCTTTTTTTCTCTTAGGAGCTTGTTTTGTGCTTTATACCAGACACAAAATAAGTAGCAAAGAGGTAGCGCAGCCCTGCATGCTGCAGAAAACACGGCTAGGAGCTGGGCTCCTGGGAGCCATGTCAAACTCACAAAGTAGCCGGGAGCAAGTTACCTAAATTCTCTGTGTTCTTCATCTATAAGGTGAGAATAACAAAAGTATCTGTGGAGATGAAAAACAAGCGACTATTATCAACATCCCTCACCAGAGTGGTACATTTGTTACCGTTAATGAACCTACATTGATACTCGGTGGGGGAGGCTGGGCATGCGCAAGGGCAAGAGGAATATGGGAAATCTCTGCACCCTCCTCTCCCGTTTGTTGTGAACTTAAAACTGCTCTAAAATTTAGTCTTTGGTAAAAACAAATAAATGAATTACTATGTGAAATAAGATTATTACAGCTACTGTTTGTTATGAAGGTGGTAACAAAAAAAATGCATTTCTTGTAGGTCCCTTAGAAGAAATTACAAAATTAAATCCTTTGAAAATATCCTCATTGATGATTTTATTCCAGTTTGGCAATTTGTCAAAAAATATCAATGCATGATCATATAAGTACAAAAATATAACTATATGCTTGTAAAAAGGCTGGTTGTTTCATTCACTTATTCAACAAATCTTTATTGAAAAATCTACTGTGAGTCAGGCATGGTGTTCAGCACTAGGGATATAGCTACAAATAAAAGAAATAAAATCTCTAGTCTCATAGAATTTAGAATATTGTGAGCTTTCATCTAGAATGTTTCCCTTAAAATATTTTAGGGTATGATATTTTAGGGTAAAATATTTCCCTTAAAAATATTTAGGGTATGATGTTTTGCCCTGCTGTAGTGCCAGGCCATGGACTGTTCTTAAATTCACACTGTCCTATGTACGGTTGGTGACAGAGAATCATTGTTTATTGTGATTCTGATATGCTAATGAAGCGGTACTGATTTACAAATAACTGTTTAATCTGTAATTAAAATCTGGAAGCTCTCTTAAAAATGCAGTTAAAATGCATATTCACTGGCCTGCAGTATTGAATATGCAATTGCAAAACATTAAGGAAAAGCATATCCTATTTATCACTCTCAATGAACCTTTCACCCTGGTCCCACTGGTTCCTGTCATCCATCCCATCAGTATGCTTCCAAAAGCAGTAACTGTTCTTGGGTCTGTGTGTGCCTAAGTATAAAATCAAAATCTGTAGGGTTTGATTTTTTTTTAATCACATATAAGCAAGTTTAAACACACACACACGCACATATTATCATATCCTCATTAAGATGATGGGCCCCTGACCATATCCTAATGCTTGCTCAGGAATCTGAAATTCATGTATGCAAAAGGAATTTTTCTTATCTTTCTGAAAGAAGAATGATAAATATTTATACACCCTTAACTCTTTCAGGCAGGCGCAGGATCATATTTTAGGAATGACAAGAAGCGGCTCGGGCTTTTTTTTCCAGCATGATTCATCTTTCCAATAGCTACTGAAAAATGAATTGTAGGTTTATCAATATTGGCCATTTTCCTCCTTTCTCCCCATTAAATATGCTTTGTCTTACTTCTCTGAAACCCTTTTGAGTCATGGCTTTGAAAAGGGAATACAAGAGTTATCTCTGCTTTTCAGGCAAGATTCCTCCAGGGACAGCGCGGCCCAGCAGGACTGCTGAGCATGCTCCCCACGCCCGGCCACATTCCTCCCACAGCCTCCACTTTGTTAGCTGGTTAGCAACGGCCTGGTCTGTACTCATATCCATCCAGTGTTGCTTTCTAACAGTTCTGAAGCAGTAATTAGATAGAGCCCCAAGACAGTTTTCTACTTGAAATTAAAATTTTCCCCTGACTACTTGAATCAAGATATCCAGTAGGAATGTGCTTCAGCTCACAGCGCTAGCTTCTGAGTAAATGGAAGATGCGTGAAATTTTGAACTTTACCCCTGACAGTAGGAGTGCTCTCAGCTGTCTTTACTAACAGTAGTCAAGCTTTCCCAGCACCTACACTGACTCCGGAATGCTAGGCTATAATCTGAAGACAATTCCAGACTCAAGCCTGGCAGTTATTTTAATTATTTCTTTCAGACAGGTAAACTGAATCCCTGAATGTTGCTCTATTCATTCTTTCATTCATCCTTGCACTCGGCAGCCATCATTAATCCCAGACCGTGTCAGCTCCGGAATGAAAGGCAGGACCAGTGGTGATGAGACAGTGACAGGCCTGGCCTGTCCTTGGGACACCACAGCCGCTGGCAGCAGACACTCCTTTCCCCACGGGGCCAGTGAGCGCTGCAGGACACCCTACTGGCCCTGCCTCCGGATGGAACACTTAATGTAGAAACACAGGACGTGTGAGTCTCAAGTGGCCTTATACGTTATTGATTTCAAATGAGGAAACTGGGGCCCCAAAGTGAAATGATTTGCTCAGAGTCAAAGAGCTAGTTAGTGGCAGAGATGAACTGAAGGCATCTTGACCCCCTAATTAATGCTCTTCAAGCTCTTCTCCTATGGGCTGAGGTTCTGTCTTAAAGGGAAGGAGCCTGCACCAATGGACCCAGAAGCCCTTATGTAAGATAGAAGGCCATAGACTGAAAGGTCTGTCACTGACTGGGCATTAAAATCAAAATTAGTGTGTTTTAAAATATAATGCAGTATAGAGTTTCTATTAATGTGTTACATCTGGATACTACTGTTGGTAAAACTTTAGGGTGGAAATAGGCAAGAATTTTTTTAAAAAAATTACAGTGTGATTTATCTGTTAAACAGGAGAAATTCACTAGGAGAGAGGATGAAAAGGAAATCCACTCTACTTGTAGGATGGAAGGCAGAAACCGGCTGGCTTTTAAATTCTGAGTAGGTCGCCACATAGAGAAAGGCTTTTAGGATTTGGGTGATGTCCCAAGTTTTATTTTAACTGTATAATGCCACATGCAGAGTATGTATAGCATTACAATGTCTCACACTAGGCCTCCAGTCTATAATGTTAAAGACTCGAATATTCTCAAGGTCTCTGTGTTCCTGCAGTGCTGTAACTTTACAGCAGTTTGGAAAATCCAGGCTTCCTAAACAGGTTCAATAGGTTTCCCCAGCTACTCAAGTGAATTGGCTCGTTTTTTGCATTTAGTCTCAGTAACCATTGCAGAGGTTCCCGTCTACATCTGTAATAAACAAACTTTCCTAGAGCAGCTTGCAGACCTGGCAGTCTTCAGGTTTAAGGAGGCTATGTGATATTGTGTTTGGCAGAAGAGGGTTTTAAAAAATATCAAAGCAGCCCTCATAACTAGATTCCTTTTGTTACTGACCAAAGAATATCGTGCAGAATTGGAAATTGTTTGGATTAAATAACTTCATCCGTTTCTTTCCCCTTCCCTCTCAGTCAGTCCTTCCCCCAAAGTGGATTGATATGGAAAAGTGCAGAGGATTACTGGAAGCTTTCATCTTCCTTAGTAATCACCCTAGAAGAATGTTCTTTTATTCTTGGTTAAAATTTATATGAAAACTGCCCACATGTTTACCTGCAACATCAATTTTCTTTTGTTGAGTTCCATGTTTTCTCAATTGTCTAGCATCAAGAGGAAATAGGGAGAGAGGATAAGACTGAATCAAACTTACTCCCATTACCAGTAAATTGCATCCTATGTGTATGTGTGTGTGTCTCTGTGTGTGTGTGCATGCGTTTGTGCATGCATGTGCTCACAGCTAATTACTGGGTACAATAAAATTTCATAGAATTTTAATTTAGCTTCATTAACTCTGAGACTGAAGTAATATTAAAAGGGAAAAACAGAATAGATAAAGAGAAGCAAATAGATCAATTTTCTTTAAATAAAGACATTTTAGGGGGAACTCATATTCCTTTATGTAGGTCACCATTGCCATTTCTCAATATTATATACCTATAAACTGCATAGCAGGACTTGTGTGTGCTTGAAGAAGCTACATTTTCTCAGCAGGAGAGGAAATCGGGATCAAGCTTTGAGATGCAGGTGCACAGGAACACAAGTGGGCTCTTCAGCCTGCAGCCTGAATGCCAGGCCAATAAAGCAGAAGCTCTCAAGCTGAGCTCTCAGGGTCTCCCAGAGCTGAGCCAAGAAGTGTGGGGGTGGGGAGAGGGAGCCGAGAGAATAATTGTTATTCAGTCTTCTTAATGAGATGTATTGCCCACTGCCCAAAGACTGTGGCAGTGTCTTTTGTTATGCTAATTAGACGCCCTTAGAGCTGGGCTGTCTTTGATTTCGGCTTAATCCTTTCTTCTTCCTCAGCCTCAATCCCGACTGGCAAATGGTTGAAAGATGGTGTGTACTGCATGTGTTATTTATTGCTCGCATCTATGCTGAGTTCTTTGGTAACAGGGTTGATAATGAAAGATTTATCTTACCAATGGCGGTACGTGTTTTGGACATCCTTTTGGGGCTTTTGAAAAAAAATGAATTTGAGAATGATCGATTTCTGCGTGTTTAGTCCAAATAACATTGCTTTTTATATGGTTGCTTTTGTAGCTATACAGAATGGGAAATGACAGATTGGAAAATTTAGATATCCTCTCATTGGGTGCCTAGATTTTCCTAAAAATAACAAGCATTTTGTCATGGCTTAGCTTTTGGGGAGGCTGTGGTCAACCAGAAAGATGGAAGCAATAATTTAAAGGTCAAAAAGAAAAATTTAGCAATTCAAAATTCCTGCCTTTACAATTTATAGACATTTATGCATTCTTTCCTAAAATTAAAGTGTTTCATTTACATGATCATTGCAATTAAGAGTGGATGGTGATAAGTTAAAAGTATTTTCAAATGATAAATATGATTCCTTCTAAATAATGAAATGGAAAGTTTCTGTTAAATCCTTAAAAACTAGATAGTAATGTTTTAGAGCAGCCTGTCCAATAGAAATATAGTGTGAACCACAGCTTTTTTTTTAAAGTTTTCTGGTAGCTACACTAAAAAGGTGAAAAGAAAGAAGTGACATTAATTTTAATATACTGTATTTAACCCAATATCTCAAAAATATTTCAATGTGTATCAAAATAAAATTAATAAGTAGTTCTCATTCAATATTCATGTTCACTTTTTGAAATCTGGTGTGTGTTTCACACTGGAGAGTATTTTGCAGCTCATCTCCGCTGGGATTTGCCACATTTTAAGTGCTCAACAGCCACGTGTTGCTAATGGCCACTGCACTAGCTGGTGCAGACTTAGAGTCAATCAGTGATGCACCTGCTCAAAAACAAATGTCGGGATAAAATCCATGAGTTGTGTGACTTTGACCACATCACTTAATCTCGAACGGGCCTTGGTCTCCTCATCTGTAAAATGAAGCTTTCCAACTTAATGACTTATTAATTCCTCCACCCTTGCCAGCTCTGAATTCATGGTTCCAAAAAATTCACATTTAGAGGCTGGGTGAGCTGCAACTGATCCATCCTCTTCTATAATTTAATGTTTGAAAAGGAGCCTTCTTTCCCCACAAAGAAAACTGGAGTGTCCTCACCACACCCACACCTTCTTTCTTCCGAATGTCTGAATTTTCTTTGGGTTCTTGTCTTATACTGTTTTGATAAAGTGTTTGGTGTGTAGGAGACTGCAGGTACCTGGCTCTCAGCAATCATCTCCCAGTGCTGTTGGAATGAGAGCTTTGAGCAAAGGTTGAGGAGAATTGGCAAGTAATTCCTTATGTTACTAGATTACATGAACACTAAATCTCTAAAAGTCAGTTGTCTGTCTCTTTGTAATCTAGCTCATTTATTGTGTCATCAGTGAAACAAAAATTCTAAACACGCTTTCCAGGAAGGCAGTCTGTCAGTCGTTCTGAGCTGTACGTGGTCACCTTTGTGCCTTGTTGAGAAGCTCATGAAAGGAGATTGGCACAGGCTTCTGAGGAATGACTGATGGAGACCAATGAGGAAAAGACCAGGAAGGTGGGAGTGATGGAGACAGTTGTTCAATCTCAAAATTGAGCTTTTAGTAAAAAAGGGTTCCACACGTAGTCCCACATTGGCCCCACTTAGCCATTCCATTATTAGGCTCTCATAGATGATACTACTGACCATAGCACTTTGGATAGTTATAAGGTTGAGCACTTGCCTATACTGCCTAGCCCAGGGGTGGGCAAACTTTTTGACTCGAGGGCCACAATGGGTTCTTAAACTGGACCGGAGGGCCGGAACAAAAGCATGGATGGAGTGTTTGTGTGAACTAATATAAATTCCAAGTAAACATCATTACATAAAAGGGTACGGTCTCTTTTTTTTTTTAGTTTTATTCATTTCAAACGGGCCGGATCCAGCCCGCAGGCCGTAGTTTGCCCACGGCTGGCCTAGAGTGTCCCTGGTGTGGAAAAAATAGCTCTAACATACTTGCACCAGGCCTGTGATAAGGAAGGGCAACTTGCTTGGGTTTGTTAAGAGAGAGTAGACCTCATGTAATGTGTTCTTACCAGGATTTTTTAAAATTCCACCAAAGCCATGTAGGTAACCCTTAGAATGTTCTGGAATACCAAAAATGTCCAAGCAGGTGGCTCAGAGTTGGCTGTTTTTTGAACTGGACATTCAGTTAGCACTCAGCTATAGGTCTCTGATGCTGAAAAGGGATCAGGTTGGCCTTTGTCATATAACTTGCTGTTAAGAATTATTGCAGCCAAACCAACAAAGCACTGTTCCTGTGCTTTACCGTCAGCTCTCAGCCAGCAGATGGAATAGTTTTATCATTAAGGATGGGATTTTGCCTCCAACTGGGAAGAGACTCCCTTGGGTTGTCTTTCTCTGACTGGGTTGAGCACATGGCTAGAAAAAATATTAGCCGGTGTTTGAAGAAAACAGCACACCTGGCTGTTGTCAGAAGAAATGTCATAGTCTGACTCAATCCAACTGAACCACCTATATCTCGTGTCATTGCTTGGGTGGAAGGACTTTAAAAAGCCAAATTATTTTTCAGTTGTCCTTCATGTTTACGTTATTTCTGAAATATGAGGAAGGAATAATAGGGCCACTAAGATGCTCCTGGCAATTAATAAATACATATAGGTTAAATACTTAAAGGAACATTCTTTCCATTTGGAATGTATTTAATTGTATTAATAAGTAAAGCTGAAGAAGGTGGTTTAACACAGAAGATACTGTTTAAAATCGATTTAAAAATCTAATAGAATGTATTTTCTGACATAGTTTAAAAGTCACATACAAGGCCAGCCACTTTGACAATAAACTGTCCAACATCTCTTAAAAATCCTTAACTAGAGCAGTAAACTAACGGCAAGCATTTTGAGTACGATGGCCTACGAGTCTCATTACTTGTTTTCTGTGCTATCATCATTTTTGACACACATTCCTGTGCCATGGCCCTGTTTCATTATTGAATAGCATTGTGGAGTAAGGATATTAAATTTTAATGTTATTGCTATTATTACTGTTGACTGTTTTTAGCATAAGTGTGCTGGTTCTTTAATTCTAGCTTTGCAGGGCCAGAAAACAGAAGTGTACATAAACAGTCAGGAAAATGACTGTATACCCTGGAGACCCTGCATCACGTGCTCTGCCTGCTGTGAATGATGGATCAAAATGGAAAGGTTATCATTTTCATTAGCCAGGAAAGAACAAGACCATACTTTTTTCCGAGTGTAATTACGGTGGTTCACTGGCAACATTACACTGCAGTAATTAGTCTAAAGGTGTATGTGAGGGCAGGCTCTTGCACAGACACTAGAAATATTATTTCAGAGTTTAAGGTCACAGCCTTGTGTTTAACATGTTCCATGCAGCTTTGGGGGGGGAAATAAAAATAAAAAACTAATTTGACTGGAACTAAAGAAGGACATTTGTTATTTCCCAAAGTCATGTATTCAGAAACCAGTCAGGTAGAAAAATTGTTTTTTATTACCTGCAATAAAAAAAGCACACATCTCTCTTTCTCTCTCTCTCTCTCTCTCTCTCTCTCTCAAATCAATCAATAAACAATTTTTGAAAAGGAAAAGGGATATCTTTCTTAGGATTATACAGAAGTAGCATGTCAGAATATCTTGTAGGATAAACAGAGATAGAATTCAAGTTTATTAGGAACTTGATGTACATAATTATGAGAGCTTTTTGATATGTGTGTTTTAATCTCCATTTTTCCCTCAGGCAATTGGACAGAAAAATTAATTGCTAGAAATTTTTCATGGGAAGCAAATAATTTCTTTACCTTCTTATAAGTGTTTTGAAGAAATAAATATTTCTCTTACACTAGTTCTCAAATATATATCTGTCCTTTGTGAATGTTTTTCAGATACTCTGGGCAGTTATACTGAAATATTGAACTCTAACCTCATCTAACCATTCAGAGTAGAAATTGAATTGAAATTATTTTCCAAAACCACATCTCAGCTTTTCTGTTTAAAGGAAAACAAAAGTGAAAAGGGGGGAATAGTAGAGAAAAGTAAATTTGAAGTAAAGTTTATATATTAAGTCATATGTAACTTTAAAATAAACTTTTTGTTTCTTCCTGTCCAAGGAGTATTTATACCAGTAACATTTCTTACTGGGTTAGAAGTGAAGGCCCAGATACTATAATGATTTTGTTTAATTTTAGTATTGTTTGCTTGTCTTGAAGCAATTCTTTTTAGTTTCTCTCTTGAAATCCTTATATAGCCATGCTGAATACTGTTTGTTTTAGGACAAATGGAGAAGTAGAGTGTACTTGAATGAGCATTCATTCAGGGACCAAATTCTGTTGGAAACCACTGCTTTTTAACGCTAATGTGTTTTGTGTGTGTTATCTGCCATATGGTTAGTGATGTTTCTCACAACTTCAGACACTCGGGAAAATTTAAGCAGAGATGTGACACAAATAACACAGCTTAGCTGATTATGTAATAGTACTGAAAAATCTACCCAAAAATTGAATTTAAAAAAACATTGCTTTTTGTTTGTCACAGATGTTTCTCTACTCAAAGAAAAGTCATGTGCTGCAGAATTAGATCCATGATGTTGTATGTTTTCTACAGCTAGCAGTTAAATAGGAGGCTCAAGTAGAGGGAATCGCCCCAGACTTCCTTTTCTTCCCTCAGCCTCTGTGCGAATCTCCACATTTGGTGGGACCTCAGTTTCCCCCTCCGTGAAATCAGACAGTGCAAAGCCCCTTCAGGTTTTTACCTTCTTTGTCAAGTTAGGGAAATAGTGTCTTTATTTTCTGCCTTTGTGGCTTAAAGAAACGCTTAAGAGCTTTCCTCATACTTTTTCAGCAGGTCGTAGAAAGTTGTACCACCTCCTTCTTTCATAGCCAGGCCCCAGTTCCCAGGAACTCCAAGTCACCAGTAATGTGGGACCAGGGGTGGCGGGGTCCTGCACCTTCCCTCACTTCAGTGACCCATTCTGTGAAATGGATGGGTGGTTTTAAAAGACTATTTTTATAATTCATTTTCATAAAATGTCTTTTAAAGTCAGTTTTAGATGGACTAACTGAAGTTCTGCACATCCTAGGAAACATTGCTTTCTCCACTGACATTTGATGAGTGTAGGAGAGTATGCCTAGCTTGTGAAAGCAGGCACGAGGACAGACAGCCACTTTTCACAAGTCCTGACTGATGTCCTGAAGGTCAAACTTTGCCAGTGGAAACTGAGTGTACCATAGAAATACTATAGCAGGAGGGTTGTATTCCCACCCCAAGCTCTTTAATGTTGTAGAAATTAAATAGGCATTTTAAGCTGTCAACTATAAATTATATATCTCTAAGGCAAATCAAAAGGAAAAGGGTGCCCTGGCCGAGTAGCTCAGTTGGTTAGAGCATTGTTCTGAAACGCCAATGTTGAGGGTTCGATCCCCACTCAGGGCACATACAAGAAGCAACCAATAAATCCATAAATAAGTGGAGTAACAAAATCAGTGTCTCTCTCTCTCTCTCTCTCATTGGAAAGATTTTGACAGGCTTCTTTAGGTTCAGGTTTCTTGATGGGTATTAAGGATTATGTTGTTACTTTAAGGGCAGCAAGAAATTAGCTGCAATTTACAGAGGGCTTTAAGCATACATTTACTGTCAGAAAAAGGAGCCTGGATTTAAAGTATTTCCTTATCTGAAACCTTGCGGGCACACCAGCCCCTAACCTACAGATCTGCCATCAACGATGACTTACAGTTTTGGAACTGAGAGGTCCTTTAAATATTATAACCCACTTCCTGTTCAGTCCTACTCTCCTCTCTCCACCGGCATGTCACTTCTACCAAACTCACTTTTTCAATGAGGAATGTGAAGGCCCAAAATGTAGTCAAATCTTTTTTATCTTAAAAACAATCTACCCAAACCCTGAGTCTTCCCACTCTTCTGTCCAATTCAAATATGTAGAATAGGATGTTTTGAGTAACACTTCTTCTCCCCCAGTTTCCGCTAGAACTATGCATTTCTGCTTCTGACCATTCCTTCTCCTGCCTCATCACTTTCAAACCCTTTCTTCCTTTCTTTGGGGGAGTGGGGGTGGGGGTATTGTATTGTGTGTTTAGCACCCCAAGTCAAGTCTCCTTCCAGCACCATTTATCCTCCCTATACTCTTTTCAACCTCCCTTACCCAGCTTTCCCTCTGGTACTCATCATACTGTTGTCTTTGTCTATGAGTTGTTTTTTTCATTACTTAATCCCTTCACCTTTTTCACCCAGCCCAGAACCCTCCTCCCAATGAGGACATATCTCACTGTCATTTTAATTTGCATTTCTCTGATGATTGGTGACACTGAGCTCTTTTCATATGTCTCTTGGCCATCTGTATGTCCTCTTTGAAGAATTGTCTACTTAGGTCTTTTGCTCATATTTTAATTGGGTTGTTTGGTTTTTTGGTATTGAGTTTTATAAGTTCTTTGGATATTAACCCTTTATCAGATTTATCATTGGCAAATATGTTCTCCCATTCATTGGCTTGTCTTTTAATTTTGTTCATGGTTTCCTTTGCTGCGCAAAAATTTTTTAGTTTGATGTAGTTCCATTTGTTTACTTTTTCTTTTGTTTCTCTTGCCCAAGATGATATATCAGAAAAAATAATGCTACCAGTAATGTCTGAGATTTTGCTGCCTATGTTTTTTTTCTTCTAGAATTTTTATGGTCTAACATTTAAGTCTTTAATCCATTTTGAGTGTATTCTTGTGTATGCTGTAAGAAGGTCGTCTAGTTTCACTTTTTTGCATGTATCTGTCAGATTTTCTCAACACCATTTATTGAATAGACTATCTTTACCCCATTGTATGTTTTTGCCTCCTTTGTCAAATATTAATTGACCATAAAGTTGTGGGTTTATTTTAAGCACCCCTATTGTATTCCATTGATCTATATATCTGTTTTTATGCCAGTACCATGCTGTTTTGATTACAATGGTCGTATAGTATAGTTTGATATCAGATAGCATGATTCCTCCAATTTTATTCTTCTTTCTCAAGATTGCCATGGCTAGTTAGCTTTTTTGTGGTTCTATATAAATTTTTGTAATATTGTTCTAGTTCTGTGAAATATGCCATTGATGTCTTGATAGGAATTACGTTGAATTTGTAGATTGCTTTGGGTAGTTTGCACATTTTAATGATGTGAATTCTTCCACTTATTTGTATCTTCTTTAATTTCTTTCTTCAGTGTCTTATAATTTTGCAAGTACAAGCCTTTTACCTCCTTGGCTAAATTTATTCCTAGGTATTGGTTTTAATCAGTTGTGAATGGAATTGTTTTCTTAGTTTTCCATTCTGATAGTTCATTATTAGTGTAAAAAATGCAACTGATTTCTGGATATTAATTTTGTATCCTGCTACTTTACTGAATTCATTTATCAGTTCTAGTATTTTTTTTGGGGGGGGGGGGTGGAATCTTTAGGATTCTCTATATACAGTATTGTGTCATCTGCAAATTTGACAGTTTTACTTCTTCCTTTCCAATTTGGATGCCTTGTATTTCCTCTTCTTGTCTGATTGCTGTGGCTAGTACTTCCAGTACTGTCTTGTTCCTGATCTTAAGGGAAATGCTTGTAGTTTTTGCCTATTGAGTATGATACAGCTGTGGGTTTGTCACATATAACCTTCATTACATTGAGGTATGTTCCTTCTTCCCCTTTCTTCCTAGCCTTGACTATTCTGGTTACCTTAAAGCCACCTTCTAGACCATTTTTTTGGTTTACAATTCCACTTTTATCTTAATCATCTCTGCTGAACAGCCATATTTTGCTATTAGTCACAAAGTTCATAAAAACATCATTTTCAACTTTATACATTTGTAGAAGTTGGTTCATTTTAAAAATTACGCAGCATTCTTTTTGTTATCTTGTTCTGAAAAAGGTTTGTTTTAAGCCCGTGGTGTAACCTTGCATTTCTGTCAGAGGATCCAGTTGGTAGAGAAGGTTCTATCAATGGTAGTGAGGTAGCCATAGAAGCTACTTCCCAGGGAAATATCAGAAGGTCATGTGAGACACAGCTCATCTCCATCATTATCTGTAAAACAGACTGTTCTGATCACTTCTAGGGGATTATCTTAGTCATTAGCATAATACATGGATGGGTGCTTGTTGTCCTGTTGTCTTAGGATATATGTGGCCTTTTTTTCTTCGGATACCCTGCCTTTTTCCTCTTAGACTGGGATTTCTTGCTAGATAACAGAGACATTGGTAGGCAAAGCTGGATGACCATCCTCACTCTTGTTAAGTGCAGTTCTTTAACCACACGAGGTTAAAGGAGAAAACAGTTGGAAAGTATAGGGGGAGGTGGCTCATTAAAAAAAAAAAAAAGTGAGGTTTATTATACATGTTCTTAGCCCATAAGGTTCCTCACTGTCACTAAGGCAAAGTTACATCTTCCAGAGTTCCCTTCCTTAACATCATTGTTGTTTTAAGGTTATTTGAAATAGCTGATTATCTTAAAGGTTGTATTTTATATTCATTTCATTGAAACTTTATCCTTACAAAAATATTGAGGACGTGTATTAGTTTTTGTTGGTATTTTAGGGGGTGGGGATAGATTGTAGCAGCTTTTGATCAAGGCCTTAGCTTTCTTATGCTCATTTTTGCCCAGTATTCTCTGAGGAATTTTAAGAGCCTCACCAGTGAGATGAAATATCCATGGCTGAGAGGACAAAAAGGGTGACTGGAGAGTTGTTTGCATAAATGACTGCACATAGCAATTTTCCTGAATCCCTTTGGCAAATAATAGTTAAATACTCACCTACAAATAGTTCTCTGATGGTTGATCGAAAGCCCTGCCCTCTACTGTATAAACATAGCAAGTCTTCTAACTCTGTGTATACGTATATTATCATCATTATGTCCAGATAAAATAGGACAGCCCCAAAACGATGACCACATTCACTCTAACAAGAGGAAAGAACCAGCATACAGTTTCAGTGTCTCTACTATCCCATATTATTGTTAGACTAATTTCCTGAAAACTTAATGTTACATGGAGTGTAATTGCAAATTTCCTTAAGAACCATTGAGAGACACTTATCCTAACTTATAAGCAACTCACACTGTGAAATGTATGCAAACATTCTAAGTTTTTTTTTACAGAAAAATATACTTCAGTGAAACCCAGTATTCATCAGGTTGTGTTTTTTTTTTAATAAAGCTCAAAGTAGAAGTTGCAGGAACTTACTTTTGTTGCCATCTGATTTTTAAAAGAAATTAGTGTTGCAGGAACTATTACTAATTTTCAGAAAGTGAACTAAGTCTTTGATAAGTATCATGCTAGAAACCTTACAATCTTTGACTTAGGAGGTTACCTTTTGAATGAGATAGTAAAAAAAAAATAGTAAATTACGGTGCATTTAGGTATTGGCATTGTACATAGAAGAGGGTGTGTTTTTAAATTGTATTGGTGGTCTGTTTAGTGCAGCTGTGTTTATGTTTCCTAAATGGGAATTGCCTGAATGTGTTGGCAAGTCCCTACCTATGAAACTGGGGATTGCTTTTTTAAATCTTCATGCCAGCGTGCTTTAATATGGAGGGTCATATTTACCAAGTAACAAAGGCAAATGTAGTTCCGGGCACAGTCATTCAATACAGTCATCCAATATTTGCTACATCAGACATTTTGACAACCTTGTAAAAATCAGTAATTGATACTTTAAATGTTACATTTCACAGTGGGATAAACTTAGAAATGGTAGAATATTTTAGAAGTCACATTTCTTTATCCCATATTTTGTCTGATTTAACTTCTTGGTTATTGAAAATGCATGCTTAGATAATAAATATAGATACATATAGGTTGATCCTGTAGAGAATTAACAGTCCCCTATTTTTGCTGTATTTCTCTTAAAAAATATGAATATGGGGTCATGGCTGCAACATAGAGGAGACGGTTGCCTGTGACAGAGAAAATGTATATGACAAATAAATAGCTGTGTGAATTAATTAGTAATTTCAGAATAGTATGTGAAATGTTTAGATGCAAGCTCTTAATGACTAGTTTTTGGAAGCATTTTCTTTAGTGTTATATTCCCCATAACTCAAATTAATGTTTATTACTACTCTTTCATATTGCCAAAATATTTTCATGAATTTGGATTAGAAGCAGCTTGTTCTGGCTTGTTTTGCAGCCTTGTTTCAAGAAACAAAGTGATATTTAGAAGATTTTTGTAAGTCTTAGAAGCCTTAATTATCTTATGCTGAAGGAGGAAATAAAATCAAGTTTTGTTTCATAGTTAAGAATATAAGATTTCATACTGGGCTCATTTTTATTACCAAATAGTTAATAAAGTCTTTCAGGAAATTTGAATGGGTGATTCTTTTATTACCTGTTAAGTAACTAGCAATTTAGAGCCTACTTTAAATTCAAGAGGATGCTACTTACTGGGCTGGCATTTGTTTTGAATTCTTAGGTGTTTGCCCATATCATTCCTTTTTTTCTCCCCTTCTCTTCCCAGATTGGTGAAAGACAACAAGTGTTAGTAACAGAAGAATCCTTTGATTCCAAGTTTTATGTTGCACACAATCGATTCTATGAGCAGGTAAGAGATATTTCTGTGTTCCTAAATTTTCTCCAAAATGAAAAAGAGTTCTGAAAGTAAGTCTGCTTAAGCAAAAGGAACTTAAAAGTGGGGAGGGTTGTAGAATCTTGTGCAGCAAGGCATTTTATAGCATCCAGCCAGGCGGACTGGCATGGGCCTTATCTTCGTGGCTTAGTCTGCAGAACATTCTTTATAAAGGAATACATGTATTTCAGTCCTCACTATCTTTGCGGGGGCCAGCCTTAGGCTTTTGGGAGTTTGGAACAGGCAGCTGTCCCTGCCAGCATCCCCACAGCCTGGCAGAGTCCTGTCCAGAGGCAGGAAGGATGTCTGCACCGGCGACATCAGCGGGGAAGGGCA
Source organism: Myotis lucifugus (assembly GCF_000147115.1). Classification (NCBI taxonomy): domain Eukaryota; kingdom Metazoa; phylum Chordata; class Mammalia; order Chiroptera; family Vespertilionidae; genus Myotis; species Myotis lucifugus. The sequence goes on along the minus strand of NW_005871170.1, from coordinate 1,746,708 downwards.
GGGATTTCCTCTCACTGTCAAGGCACTCATGCAGGTTTCATGGTTGGTTGGTTTTTTAGTTCTGTTTAGTTTTAGAATTTGTTTTTATAACTCCCACCTTGATAAAAATGCTGGGAGCAAAGGAACAAGAGTCTGTTCCTTGGATTCAACTCCGATTGTGTGAGGAGAGCAGTGTAAGGGTCAAAATGACTTTACTTTGAGAATTTTCTCCAAACCCAACCCCAAGGGCTCTTTCCCAGCGAGCCTCCCTTGCCTCCCCAGTAGCCAGATTCTGCCTCAGCATTTGGGACTCCACTTGCCCAGGAGGTAAAGCCATTGGAAAGTGATGGAAGGAAACAGCATGCCTCCTCGAGGGGCGTCCGGATATGGAGATGGGATATGCCCTCTCAGGAGGGGGACTTGCATGGGGACAGGGATTTCATGGGTCATCCTGGATTGTACTAACTTTCAAGATCAAAGAGAAGTGGATCTTTTTTTTCTATGGGTCATGGCCAGAATTAGAGCTTTGGAAGGCTCTTGAGACCACTGTGGGCAAGTCATGCAGGGGATAGTCAAAGGCAGCCCACTGCGCCTGTGAGCGGGGAGGCAGTAGCTAAGAGGCCTCAGGCACTGATGTGCCACCAGGAGCCATCTCAGACGGGCCTGGGTCCTCAGGAAAGGTGGGGAGCTTTTCCAGACCCAGACTAAACAAGCCCTGTCCGGTACCTGTGGAGGAAGGATTTCCACCACTCGTGTTTGAGCTGAGTCTCTCCCCACTTTCCATCTCATTAATTGACTCCAGAGGGCGGCTTTCCTACCCAGGCCCGCTCTCTGCTCAGCCTGGGGAGGAGCTTGATTGTGTTTTCATTGCCTCTTCCCTCTCCTTTCTCTTGCCATCTGGGTTTCTGCCTCAGCGGGGAACTTTTTCCCCCTTCATTTTAAAGGCAATGGCATGCCTCATTAGCTGTTTCCTCCAATTTAAAGCAGCCGGGCTTTTTCCAATTATTAAAACCGGAGGGGGAAAAACACTGAGCCCTTCATTCAGATCAAGGCAGCAGATCAAGGGGAGTTATTTTCCCCCAGAATCACACCAGATCTCCCCAGGATAGTTTACTCTGGAGATTTTCTCGTCTTATAAAAGTTGATTTAAAAGGGCTTTCATATTCTGATACTAAAGCCCTCTTAGTCCGTCTGCTTACCGTGAGTAACTCGCCACCCAGGTGACCTTGCTACACTTTGATGAAGCGGTGGACTCCGTGGTCATGAAAATCAGACTCAGAAGGACCGAGATCCACCGCGGCCTCTGAGAAACCGGCTGTGCAGCCTCTGCCTCCTCTGACCTTTTTGTCTCTACAACTAAGTTCCAGAGATTTCACAGGAATTATTTTCCTACTGAGATGAGTTCCAGAAGGAAAGATTGCATCAAGATATCAAAGTCTTGCTGGGTTAGAATTAGTCTCTTTATTCTGGATCCCAACTTTAAAAGATTGGCCAGTAGCTAGTCCTAAAATAGAGGGAGACATAATGCATACAGACTACCTCTAAGTCCCAAAGCAGGGGAGAGATTTGCTCGAGGTAAACAAGTGCTTTTACCCGAAATCTAGTGGAAAGAGACCATAGGACAGTTTCCTGTGGACCAGCCAGAGTACCCTTCCAAAGTAGTTGGTTCTATGTGGAGTTAGAGCTCGCAAATACATGCGTTTTATTACAGAGCAAAAGAACTGAATGGCAACCAGTTAAAGGAGCTATTTACCTCCATGTTACCCATGTTTGGAATATTGAAAAGGTTGCTTTTAAGTGTTCTTTCTCGTCCCCCAAAACACACACTTGTGCACGCACGCACACATATACATGCACACAAACATGCAGGCCTTTATTTGAAGTGTCTACTCAAACCAGAACTTTGATAGCTAACTTGGAAGGTATTAAAAGTAGGGGGCTTTCATCAGCGTTGTCTTGGTTTCCCTCATTGCATGGGACAGCCAAGAGCAGAATATCAAAGGCCTGTCCAAAAGTGACTGGCTGCCTGCTGGGATTTCCCAGGTCTGCCTCCCACATGCCTGAGGACAGCAGGCGTCCTGCAATGCAGGAGGCTGTCTGCAGCAGCTCCTCCCAGAGTGCCAGCCCTTCCCCCCAGGTCCCCACCCAGGTCCTGGAGCAGCTGGAAGATAGAGCCCACTTGGGGTGGATCTCAGAATAGAAAAGGACATTAGTTGACAGCTGAGGAATTCTGAATAAAGTGGGACTTTACTTCATAGTCAGACACCAATAATGGCTCATTCACTGTGACAAGTCCGGCAGACTGGTGTACAGTGTTTTCCTGGGGAAACTGAGTAGGGCTATACAGGAACTCTGTGCTCCCTTTGCAGCAATTCTATAAATTTAAAACTGTTCTAAAATTAAAAGTTTATTTTAAAATTGAGCCTTCTGAACCCTTTTTAAAGGTTTTAGTGCCAAAGAACCCCACATTCATGGGGAAAATGGTCGAAGTGGACATTTATGAATCCGGAAAGCATTTTATGAAAGGGCAGCCAGTAGCAGACGCCAAAGTCTACACACCATCCATCAGCAAACCATTAGCCAAAGGAGAAGTCTCAGGCTTGACCGCGGTGAGTAAAAGGTGCTCCCCTCCACCCTGCCAGTAAGAAGCAGCTGGGGCGGCGCAGGGTGCAGACTGTGGCTCCGTGGCTCTGTAATTCACAGCCCCCTCTCTGTGCCTGCAGGAGGCTGCAGTCCTTTCCCGCAGATTGAAATCTGAAATGGAAAGATGCAGTTCTGCTGATGCCTTTAGCTTTTTTTTTTTTTCTTCTCTGCCTGTTAAGGGAATAAGCTGTTTCTGCTTCTGGTCTAGATGCAGAAGGCAAATGCCATTATTTTCAAGTGAAAGATGTAACACCAAAGATGGTCAGACCCGGTGTGTGTCTGTGTCAGTAAATCCTGAGTGGAACCGGCTGAGGGAAGACATAGTTTCTTGCTTTATGAAGCTCTTTATAATATAGTAAAACCTTTAGTTAAACAGGCACTAAACCATGTCAGTATATGTGCTTATGGTGCCTTTCTCTCAGGCAGCGATTTTCAACCTTTTTCATCTCATGGCACACATAAACTAATTACTAAAATCCTGTGGGGCACAAAAAACATATTTTATGTCAACCTCGCAAAAAATAGGTATAATTTTTTAAATATATTTGTATTGATTTCAGAAAGGAAGGGAGAGGGAGAGAGAGAAAGAAACATCAATGATGAGAGAGAAAATCGTTGATTGGCTGCCTGGAACCAGGCATGTGCCCTGACCAGGAATCAAACCATGACCTCCTGGTTCATAGATCATTGCTCAACCACCGAGACATGCTGGCCGGGCAGGCTGTTGTCAATTTTTTATTTGACAATCTAAGAGAAAAGAGGTCAGTGCCCTGACTAAATAGTCAGGTATTGCATGTTTTAAAAATTCTTACGGTGCCTGAGATGGCACACGGGTTGAAAATCACTGCTCTAGGGTGTTAGCTGAATATCTGCTTTAGTCATGTGGACTGAAAACGAAACTTTTTTTTTATTTCTATAAAACAGTAACCTGACCACTATTTTATACCTTGGTAAATATGGCTGTTTGCCAAGCTCTCTCTTACATTTCATTGAGCTACAGTTGTAAAAGCTGATGGAGTGTGAAATGAAAATGTGTATCACATTTCTAAGCATCATTTGATGTCCTTTCTCTAGCACAATTGTTAAACACTCCAAGAAAAGTATATAGCAATGACTTCATGTACGGAAAAAAGATAAGTGGTATTTATCTGGCCATATAATTCCAAAATTGTTTTAATATATGTATTATCTTTTCCCTCAAAATATACTGCCAGGTATGTTAATTAGACTTTGAGAGTAGGGACAAAGAGGGTACCATTATCTATACTCTCACTTAGAATGTGACACACTCTGGTGTCCCAATCTGAGTGACCCCTCATGAGCTTGACAAGTACATGTGAGAACTGTGTGCATCGCATGTGACTGATAACGGAATGACGCAGACTCGCCTTTGTCCGGACCCTGCCAAGTGTGTCATCCTGCTTGGCCAGGAGTGAACTGGAAAACTCGATAAGCATAACCACTAATGTTTGCTGTTATTTTGAAAAGAAATCATACTTGGAGTTGGGGTGGATGGCCAAGAGGGAACAGTGAAACCCAGCATTTAAATGATATTGCTAGAAATGTGGCTTTTACATCAGAAATGCTTAAAGAAAATTGGCTTATCTTTTGTTGTTCTACACAGTGTGTTTTACAAGTTTGCTTTTAAATTGCTACAATAAAAAAAAGATCACAACAAATGGTAATAGATGGCAAATTGTTATTCCAAGGGCCCTGCCTGATTTAACTCTTTCATGTATGCCTATTAAAAAGGATGGAGTTTTAAAACATCATCATTAATAATACAGAAATCAGGAAAAGCAGTACCATTTTATTCGGTTTTTTTACTATTGTGTTCCTCTCTAGAAGAGTAGCCCTACTTAAATTCCATGGGGCAGCCTTTTCTATTCTACTCTTCCCCCTCCGGCCTGTGCAATGGTGCTGTCAGCACTGCTGCCGCTGGCCCTCCTCTGAGCTGAGATGGTCCAGAAGAGGCCTGGGAATGGCCTTACAGTGTGCATGAGGCCCCAGGGTCAGGAATATTGAATTGGGTGCTAACATTAAGGGAAATACCAGGCAAGTCCGTTACCACCATGTGTGACTTCATATAAATTAAGGAACATAGCTTTATGCTTCATTATTTGTCAACTTTAAAGACTAAAAATATGCCAAACTCAGGGTCGAAAAGCCTTCTTCAGTGAATTTGTCCTGATGTTAAAATGTTTTGGCTGATGATAGGAATTAAAGTAAATTAAGCAAGAAGAGAACAGATTCTGTTTTGTAGGCTTGAGAAGTAGATGGTAGAGGTTATAATCATGGCTCAGACATTTTGGGGCTCTTTGAACTTGATAAAGGTGCTGGCACTCTTGGATGAAAAGAACCAGCTTAACCGTGTGGATGGAGCATGGCCTTGGGCTCAGCTGGACCTGGGTTTGCATCTAGACTTGCCAGTGGACCCGAGGCACGTGGCTCCTGAGCGTTAGTCTGTTAAGTGGGAATGATGATATCTCTCTCATGGGGTTGTTGAAAGGAATACATTCAGTCGTGTGTATAAGCCACCGAATCCCATTCCTGGAACATGGTCAGGAGTTACTAAGTGGTCATTGTCCCTTTCCCTCACACCTAGTCCCATCTGGAAAGAACAGACTCTGCAGATGACCTGGTTCTGACATATTCGGTTTTGTTCATTATTTTACCCTGAACATGGTATGCAGAGGCAGGAGAGGGAGTGAATTTCTCTGTGAGGATCATCTACTCAGCGCTTGAAAACCAATCCCAGCTGAATTTCTGTCTTTCTGAATTTTCTAGGCTTTCCTGAGTTTTCTGGTATGATAACCTTCCCTACACACGTCGTAAAGAATTCTGGAGAGGCCAAAGCACCTAAAGCAAAATATTGTGTTACAAATTATTTTCCTTAGTAAATGCATTTTCTTAATTGGGAATGTTATGATTAATCTTTAAGTATTTAGTCCCTGCTACGTTGGGCTTCTTTAGTCTGACTTTAGGCCCTGTGACGTTTTTCATCAGATGGTGAGAATAGCAGATGGGGCAGAAGCCCAGCCCGGGCGGGTCACGAGCTCCGGACTATAGAATTTGCTGTAACGGGTTTTTGTGACCTTTCGCGCATCTCACAGGTTGTCTCTGAGATTCTGTGATTGAAATATTGCATTTGATAAAAATGGATTGAATGCCTACCCTGTGGCAGGACTGTAGATTCTATAAATATTAATAGAAAACAGACCTTGTATTTTCAAATAATAATAGTTGCCCAGAACATGATGGAAAAAGAAAGCCATAATAAAGTCAAAAGGTTGCTGCCCTCTAAGAAATGATATTCTAGTGGAAACAATACTTAGTGACATATTTTTATGATTATTACTGTTCTTCTTTTCAGTTTGGGTAGAGGAATGGAGGAATAGAAGAAGGAGAGAATAGGAAAAATAGATGAAATTAGTCTGAATAACAGTAGGGAAGATGGGAGCGAAAATGCCACCTCCAACCTGATAGGGAACATTTCTGAATAATATCTTTTAAGGATAATTCATTTTAGAAAAAAGGTTATATAAAAGTTATCCAATGGACGGCTCATAGAGTTCAAAGGGATACATATAAATCAGAGAGCCCTGGTGGGTGTGGCTCAGTTGGTTGGGTGTTGTGCTGTGCACCGAAAGGTTGCCGGTTTGATTCCAGGTCAGGGCACATGCCCGGGTTGCTGGTTCAATCCCAGGTAGGGGTATGCAGGAGGCAGATGATCAGTGTTTCTCTCTCTTTCTCCCTTCCTCTTTCTCTAAAAATCAATAAAATATTTTCAATATGCATAAAAATCAAAGAAAGGATAGGTCAAAAACTTTTGTCTGGAAACTGTCAGGAGACTTAGGAGGAAGAAGGGAATGGGAAGCAGTAATTCTTAAGAAGGTTATTATAAAAATGGTGGTGGAGATAGGCAAAAGCTGTATGTGGATGTGGGTGGGTGTTGGTGGGTGTCGGGGGAGTGGGGCAGGAATTTATTAGTGAAAGGTGTCAGAGGACTAGGAACCTTGAGAAAAACACAGTTTGAAGATGTTAAGAGCATTGATATCTTTACCATGCTTTCTCGTAGAACCTAAATTTGTGAGAACATAGCCTGTTCAACGTGATGATCTTTATATATAACCGAAGTTCCCTTAGAAAATTGTTATGCTGTCCAGTCATTCATTTCATCTGAAGAAAACCTATGTGTAATCAGGGCCTAACATCAACTGTACCAAATCCATGACCATTATCAAAGATTGGGATCAGTGAATTGTTTTATCTCTATTATGGAAATTTTCTATTCTTGAAATTTTCAAACGTATACAAAAGTACAGAGAATAATACAAGGATCTCAGCCGTCATCCACTTTTAATAATTGTCGACTCATAGCTGATCTTACGTCACCTGTGCTCTTATTCAGCCCATCCTCCCGGCTAGTTTCCAGGAAATCTCATTTATTACTCCATTTCATCTAAATATATCAGAAAATATCTCTAAGAAATGAAGTTTCTTTTAATAAACACATAGCCACAATGTATTATTACTTCTAAAAATAATTAACATTAATTCTTTATCCAGCGATATTCAAATTTTGCAGTTTTTTAAAACAGTTTATTTGAATCAGGAGGCAAATAAGTCCCATTCATTGCAATTACTTGGTGTGTCTTCGAAGTCATTTTTAATCTGTCTGCTCTCTCGTTTCCCTTCTTGCATTGCAGTTTATTTGTGGAGGAAACCAGGTTGTTTGTACTGTGGCATTTCCCACAGTGTGGAATTTGCTAATTGCATCCTCCCATACAGTTTAACAGGGTTCTGCGTTGCCTGTTTGTTTTACAAATAAGTTGTTATATTTGAGGCTTAATCAGATTCAGATTGGAGTTTTTTACAAGATTATTCCATATGATGCTGTGTATTTCCATTATGTGGCATATGACAATGTCTGGTTGTCTCCCTTTATGGTGTTAGTGGTTGGCCGAGATTCATTAAGGCACGAGGGGTTGCAAATAGTGGCTTCCTGATTCCGCCTTTCCTTCCTCATGTATTAGCTAAACGTACTGCTATGAAGACTAACTTTCTCTTACAATTTTTGTTCACCGTGATGTACAGTTCCTAAAGGAATGGTGAGGAAAGAGCTTGATTCTCTCTATTTACCAGTTTTCAAAAGTTGAGTTGTTGTCTAGCATCTTCCAAAACTAACCAGTGAGGGTTTTTTGAGTTGTCACTATGAACGTATAGGTTTCTGTAAATTTGATGTGTTTTTATCCATTGCCGTTATTATACTGGTAATTGGTGCTCAAATGGTTGCATTTTTAGACCATGGAGGTGCATCAGATTGGTTCCTCAATACTTTTGATGTAGGTCCTGAAGTCTCTGATAGTTGATAATATTCTCTTTTCCCCCCTAATTCATGCTGTCATCCAAGTCATCTTCAGGAATTTTCTGTCTTACATCTGTAACGTCTTTCTTTCACATTGAAAATCCCAGTTCCCAATAACGTAACTTAATCACTCACTTGCTTTATCTTGTAATACTCATATAACTGTCTCATAATAACCATACCAATATGACCACCAATATGTGATTGCTAAAAATACTTCAAATTGTCATGGTGGTTTCAAAGTTGTTTTTGTTCTGAGGGTTTATCCCTCCAAGGATGTATAGGCAAATATTGGTTTTAAAATCATCTGAGATTGTTCCTCTCCCTATGGTTATACCAGCAAAGCAATGCACAGTTAAGATCATTTGTTTTGCTTTGTTTCCAATTTTTAGAATTTTTAAAATTAAATTTGTTTCATAATTATGTAAAATCTTTTACAAATTTAAATCTACAAAGGTATGTTCTGAGGAGTCTACCTTCTACTTCTACTGTTCCCTCTCCACCTAGTTCCCTCCCTTATCTATTTAAGCATTTTTTTTGTTTTAGTTTTCAGTTTATTCTCTCATTGGTTTGTTTTAACAATATAAATAAATACACGTACATATGTTTTTCATCTCCTTCTGAGATAAATTGTACATACTTTTGCTATTTCATTGAACAATATATTTTGATGGTTACTGCCTGGCAGTATATAGAAACTCAGTGAATATTTTTAATGATTTTTATTAGGCTATTAAACAAAATACATTAAAGTCTATATTGCTCTAGTATTTGAGATGAATAACATTGCCCTGTATGAGATCCAACATCTTTTTGGTCAAAGAAAAGACAGAATTAATTAGCCCCTGGGCCTACAAGAATTGACTGCAACATTTAGGACATTTGAAGGTAGGAGTGGTCAGTCATGTAAGCAAAACAAAGAAGGTCCAGAAGCTCACATTGGCAGTGATCACCTGCAGCCCAGAAGAGAGGACATCTTTGCCAATTGACTTCAAAAAGTCTGAAGACCATTTCAATTTGGAAATGATGGCATTCATTTACCTTAGCCTGGTGCCATTAGAGCTTCCTTGTATTTACTTCCCTTTGTTGATTGAGTTCATGCTTACCAGGCAACCTTCTAATCATAATTTGCTTTTTCCTATGCAAATCTGCTTGCAGGAAGAGAACGGTCGTTCAGACCTCTCTAAGTGTGTTGTTAATAAGTTGGTTTTCTATGTCCTATCAATGTGGTCTCTTCTGTGGGTGAATTTTAGTTTCTGAGCTTTCAAGGCTGAGAGCCAAACCCAAGGGGGATTTCCCTCCTCATGTGACCTCTTGAGAGATAGCAAGGGATTTTTCCTCCCTCAATACCAGTCTGCCATTGGCTACATACCCCAAGCCTACTGCTATGACTCAACGCCACTTATGTGGTTCTTATTATGGGCTAAGTACTACGCTAAATATCTGCACATATGCACTCAAGTCACCCTCATAACCCTATGAGGATGGTACTGTTATCTCTATTTCACAAATAAGGAATCTGAGCATTAGTAACTCAATAAATAACTTATCCAGAGTCACAAAATTAGAAGGTAGGAAAGGCAAGCCAGGATTTATATCCAGGTCTTAGCAACTTTCAAGCTTGTGTTTTTATTTTTGAATTGTGGTAAAGTGCTGGGGTCCAACCCCAGCAGGTCCAGGGGTCCCCAAAGGTGTGGACGGAGTCGGCGATGAAGGAATGACACGGAGACAGTGTTCAGTTGATCAGCAGCCTAGCCAGGATCTCTAGCCAGGAACTCCAGCCGAGTTCTGGTCAGGATCTCCAGCGAAGTTCTGGTTGGGATCCAGCCAAGTCCTGGTCAGGATCTCCAGCCAGGTTCTGTAGCCATGTTCTCTTGCTAGGTTCTCCATCCAGCTTCTCCAGCCAGCTTCTCCAGCCAGGTTCTAGCCAGGTTCGGTTGCCATGTTCTGTCTAGGTTCTCCAGCCAAGATCTGTAGCCAGGTTCTGTCCAGGAACTTTTGCCATGTTCTCTCGCTAGGTTCTGTCTCTAGGTTCTGTGTAGGATCTCCAGCCAAGTCCTGTCTCTAGGTTCTCTCTCTAGGTTCTCTGTCCTGTTGTCTTGTTACATCTGTATTTATACCAGTTGATTTTAATCCTGTCAATTTCTATTGCAAAGGTTAGGGCGTTTCTTATCTCCATTCCAGGGAGTAAAGATTATGTAGCTTAAGCGTGATTGTTTGTAGTTAAAGTGATTAACTACCGCCTGGCACTTAGTTAAGAGGTTTTATCCCCTCCCTAACTTCAGGGAAAAATCCCTACCTGGGAAAACAACCTTGGTTAAAACACATAGCGCTAAGGGGAACAAACATATTAAGAACAGTATGCCATATACGCCAGGTCCCTTGAAACATATGCTGTGCAGATGTTTCTTCTCTGCAGCGACTGTGTCAAGCAGCAAGGATGGACCGGCTCCCGGCAGTAAAGTATACATAACATCGCATTTTTAAGTGTACAGTTTAGGAGTGTTAAGAACATTCACACTGGTGTGCAACCCTCTCCATAACTTTTTCATCCTGCAAAACTGAAACTTTGTACCCATTAAATAGCTCCCCATTCACCCCTCTCCCCAGCCCCTATTCTGGATACCTCACATGAGAGGAATCATACAGTATTTGTCTTTTTCTGACTGGCTTTTTCACTTAGCCTAACTTTCTCAAAGTTCATCTATGTTGTAGCACTTGTCAGAATTTCCTTCCTTACAAAGGCTGAGTAATATTCCATTGTCTGTATATGCCACATTGTGTTTATCCATTTATCTGTCGGTGAACACTGGGGTTGCCTGCACCTTTTGGCTCTTACTAATAATGCTCGTATGAATGTGGTTGTACAGATATCTCTTTGAGATCCTGCTTTCAATTCTTTTGGGTACATAACCAGAGTGGAACTACTAGATCATTTGGTAGTTACATTTTTTATTTTATTTTAGGAACCACCATACTATTTCCCACAGTGGCTGTACAATTTTCATATTCCCACAAACAGTACACAAGGGTTCCAATTCCTCCACATTCTTGCCAACACTTGTTATTTTCTGGTGGGTATTGTTTGTTGGTTTTGGTAGTAGCCATCCTGATGAGTGTGAGGTTAGCCTGGGTTTTTAAGTCCATGCCTATACCCCTTGCCTTTTAAATTGCAAGAGTCTTATTTGATCATTCCTGGATGGTAGTTTTCTTTTATATACCAAAGTAAGCTTACACCAGGTATACACAAGAGAGAGAGAGAGAGAGAGAGAGAGAGAGAGAGAGAGAGAGAGAGAAAGAAGAAAATTAAAATGATGAGAGAATGGACAGTATTAATCATCTTACAGCCAATGCTGTAAGGTTGTTCTTGAGTCTGTTACTTTGTCACTCTCATATGTGGAGGAACCTTCTCTGTGTTCTGTTACAAGTGCTACTCGAGCTGCATGTCTGCCTGAGGAAGACGAGAGATCAGGAACACTGACCATTCATAAAGGCTGACTCATTTCACTCCTGGTGTTCTGTCTCCTTATATGGCCCATGTTCTAACAAATCACTTGAGAACTATAATTTCTAAAATCAGTACTTAAAAAGTCAGAGCTATTTTGTGCCTGGTAGAAATAGACCAGAAAAAAAAAAATTCTCACCTAATTCTAAACTTATAAGTAGTCAGTTTTACTCCAAAGTTTTTCTCTTTTTGAATTTATTCCTAGTAATAAAGAATTGCTTTTAAGAAAGAAGAAGTAGGATGGATTTGTGCAAAGAGTTCAAGATTTGGAGTCTGTCAGCTTTGGGTTCAAATTGCAATAACAATTCCTGTGATGTTGCACAGATGACTTATTGAATCACAGATTCTTCATTTGTGAAATGGACATAACTTCTCACAGAGGATTAAATTGGATAATGTGGACAAAGTGCCTGGTGCAAAGTTGTTGTATTAATACTTGATGAAGGGGTTCAATAAGTATAGCTTTAAAAACCAGTGTTTTCCTGGCTCTTATTTTAATTTTTTTTCTTTACTTTAAAAAATACTTTGCTTTCATTGGTTTTCACTCTATAGAGTAATATAGCAGTTAAGAACATGGATTCTAACCTGGATGGTGTGGCTCAGTGGTTGGGCTGTGCGTGATTCCCTCCCCACCTCAACCCCCGGATAGGGGGCATGCAGGAGGCAGCTGGTCAGTGATTGTCTCTCATCATTGATGTTTCTATCTCTCTTTCTCTCTGAAATCAATAAAAATATTTATGAAAAAAGAACATGGATTCTAGGTTCTGATTTTTCTGGGTTTGAATACTTGTTTCACCACTTACAAGAAATATGACCTTGGGCAAGTTACTCAACCTCTCTCCCCCTGTTCTCTCTTCTGTAAATAGGGATGATAGTACCTACTTTGTAGGATTTACATGGAAATGGCTTAGCAGTGAATAATTGTTGGCTACTACTAATATTATCATTATTAATTTTTGATATATGTTAAGGTGTTGTTTTAGTGTAAGCAATGAAGGTAAAAATTGTACAACCCCTTATTCAAATGCTACAGTTGTCAGCCATGATTTCCTACAAAATGGCAGGTGAAACAGGCCATCTTAGGAGGTTCCTCCACATAATGAGAGTGACACAGTAACAGAGACTCAAGAACAACCTTACAGCATTGGCTGTTCTTCTGACAGACATTTCTTCCTCTTATTCTTTATGCCCCTTTTTAAGAGAGTTAATGTAGAATGAGAGCTGGGCCTATCTTTCTGTTCCTCACAAAGAAAGGAAGGCGCCCTGGGGTGCCTGGCTGCCTCCTGTTTCTCATCTATGGGACTTTGATCCTAATGATGGATTCACTTGAGCAGTTAGATAGCTCAGCACCAGCACAGCCCACTGCGCTCGGAAAGGAAGCACAAGTCTGCCAGGGTGGCATGGTTCGCCTCATTACCAGACAAAGGCCAGCAGGATATGCAGGTGTGCTGAGTTTTATGTACAGGCTATACTATATTTTCAGAGCTTTGACCCTTAGAAAAACACCGTTAAAATGCTTTCCTCTCCATCTCACGTTCATTTCCAAAACCATTGAAGTGAAAGGGTCTATTAGTTCAGGGCCAGATTTGAAAGCACATGAAAACTGCATCCATGAGGTTAAGAAATGGCTTAATAATTAAGTTAAAACAGTTGAAAGTGGATCTAATTTCAAACAGATCAGCTAACCGTGTTAGCGGCAAATGAGGGTGTGTTCCTTCCTATTTTCCTCCCACCCCAAAGATACTGGCTCCAATCCCAAGCAGTTTTCCTAGTGTCTTTCTTCTTCACTGCCCATATGTTAAAGTGGTGTCACCAACAATTAATACCACAGTACATTTAATATTTAGTGCATTTCTTTCATATTGCATCTAATTAGTCTCTTTTGTAGGTCCATTAGGAAATATTTGGGTTTCACAGTCTAGATGCATAGCTTTTGTTCTGTGCTGCTGAGCTATGTTTTAATTGGGCATTACAGCCGAACTAGTATGATTATGTCAGTTCAAAACGTGTTTGCTATGTTTGCAGTACCTTTCATGTAGCAATTTGAGTGCCATCCAAAGTATCAGCAGAGCTAGCTGATGCTAAACAATTAGCTTTCATTTCACTTCCCTCACTAATTGTACAATCACTGATGATAATTTCCCTCCTCCTGAGGCTCGTAGCTGAGGCTTGGTGAGGGGAATTGCCTGCACCAAGGAACTAATTTTGACTTGATAATAATAGCTACATTTAGTGAGCCTCTACTATGTGCTTAGTTTTAAGGCTTTCTACCTGTATTATCTCAACTTTTTATTCTAGCCTGGGCCAAGGCACCTAGAACACATGAAGTATTCATTACATTGCTGTGCACACTCACAAAGAGGCATCTTAGAGGGGCATTGGCCTTCCTGCCTCTCTGTGCTCTGCCCACATTGGGGGGTGGAGGGGATAGGAGGAATAGCAAGCCGCACAAAGGCATGAGCAGATGCCCAGAGTAAGGAAGGGCTGAGGGCAAGAGAAGAGAATCAGGCCACCTGAACCTGAATTGCTGACACATACAGCATGCAGGTAATGCCTGGCTTCTTACAATTAGTGTCAGCATTTATTCAGCAATATTTTCTAGGCACTGGACTAAATATTGGAGATAGAAATAATGAAAGCGATTCTTAACTGTTGAGGAGATTTTAGTCTGGATGTTCTTCTGGTAATTGTGACACTTTTAAGAGGGATTGGGTTGAGAGAGAGGGTCTTATGTAGGTTCAGTAGCCACTCTGTGCAGCATAATTGCTCTTGTAGTTAGTTTTATGGGTGATTTTTACCAAATCTAAACAAATTTATTGGGAACAAAAGTTATTCTTCATCATAAAAGCGCCAAATGGAAAAAGCTTCCTTATGAAAAGCAACGCCATATTTCAAAACCTCCAGACCTGAACGGTCATCTGAGCCAGTGTCCTGGGGCTGGGTCTAGGGATACTCCAGGAGAATGTTATCCCTGTGATGATGTAACCAGGTGCCAGGTGTCTTTCATGCCTGATTTTTACTATATTACTTTTCCTTCAAATGTCTTTCATTTTCACTCAGTCAAAAATTATAATGCCAGGTATGGCAGTGTGTCTTGGTTTGTCCAGGACTGGTTTATACCCTTTGTCCTGATCTAATTAATAACAGTGCCCTTTTTTTCACTCCCCAAAGTGTCCTAGTTTGGATGATGAATTATATGGTCATCCCATCAATTTCCTAAAGTAGGGCCAGTGCTGTGCTAAGCACTGCCTGGGAGACAGGCGGCCTAGGATACAGGCGGCCTAGGATACAGGCGGCCTAGGATACAGGTGGCCTGGAATGTGATTCTTGCCCTCAAGGATATGTCAGTCTGGTTGGGGAGAAAAGATAGGTGGGTATGAAACAAAATCTATAATATATCAAGTGCCAAATTAGATGATATCAGATCATAAGCGATTGGAAGATAGGCGACCTCTGAATGCTTGTGGTCTCAGGAAATGTATGTGTCTGCATTCTTTACAGACAACAGAGAACAGTTCAGTGAGTTTAAACAGAAGGAGTTTAAAAAGAGGTACTAGATAGTTCACAGAATTGTTAGAAGGGCTGTGAAGTAGACTCTCTGAGTTTTTCAGAAAATAATACCCATAACCACATAGAGGCTGCTGGTAGGAGATGTTACCTCTGCCCCCTGCCTAGCAAGCAGAGGTCTCAAGCCCTGTCTGCTTCCTCATGGATCTTGCTTCATAATCAGTGTCTCACATGTGTTGCATCTGAATATGGAACCTGGGTCTCAAGTTTGCACCCTCAGGGACAAAGGAGGATGGGAAATGTTCCTCGGAATCTATGTTCGTTCTGTGGAGAACTGTCTGTGTGGAGAGAGCAAACAATTTCTACTACAGAAGGTTTCATGGACGTGGCGAGATTAGAACTGGACTTTGAGGGTAATCAGGCAAATAAGAAGGACATTTTTCTCAATGAGAAATTAATGTTCACAGAGTGACACAATGCATAGGAATAAATCTGACTTTATTTGGGCATCCCTCAGCAAATGGGAAGGCAGTGGAAAATCATGTTCTCTAAAGAGTGGAGCCTTTGGATGTTGAAGTCAAATAGAAAACGTATAGCTAATACTTTAGACCAGTGGTCGGCAAACTGCAGCTCATGAGCCACATGCGGCTCTTTGGCCCCTTGAGTGTGGCCACGAAGTTTCAATCACACTGTACGTGCGCGCCTGCACGTGGTATTTTGTGGAAGAGCCACACTCAAGGGGCCACAGTTTGCCGACCACTGCATTAGACAATAAAACACATGTATTAGTCCATGATAAGTTAGGGCCCAGCTTTTAAGATGTCGTGCAATAACCAAATAGCTCTGAAATCTCAGGCTTGACATAACAAAGGTTTATTTCCTGCTCATACTACAGCACATCTGTAGCATTTAGTGGGCAGTTTGGAATCGGAGACTGTCTGTTCCATACAGTCGCTCAGGGCCCCAGGTTGACTGCAAGAAGGGAATTGCTAAAGAACCAGGCTTTTCATCACCTCGGTACTGGAATGGCATGTGGTATTTCTTTTCACATCCATTGGCCAGAACTATTCACATGGCCCCACCTAATTTCAAGAACTTGGGAAATACATACTCCTGTATGAATAAGAACATAAGAATGAATAATAGAAGTTTCTACCATGCATGTTGGAAAGTTTTTGAGCCCTAGTGTAACAGTGAAGAAAAGCTCATAAGAGCAGGGCTACCTGTTTGTTTCATCACCAGCTCCAGGCTCAGATGTGGTGCTCAGTACATATTTGTTGAATGAACTTGGCTTTCAGTGGTATGCAGGGTGTATGAGATGGTTTCTCAACCAGAGGCTGGAAAGTTGAGAATACAAAAATAGGTTAAAATCTTCTGTTACTTCAACCTAGGAAATTAAAATATTTTTCAAGAGCTAAAATCGTTGTAGGCAAGCCACCCAACCTGCTCTTTGAAGTCATTTGACATCTCGATAAGCAGATTGCAAAAGCCCCTTTTTAAACTGATAGTAATCTTGCAAATTTAAATTCTTTTCATGGGAACTGTAAGGATGTGTACTTTACAGCCGGGCATGCTTCTAACCATAAATTTTAGTTTTCTTTCCTTTTACTTTCTCGTGATGAAAGTGATAGCATGTTTCTCCTGTCATACTCAGGGTATTGACTTTGAGTTGTGCCTAAAATAATAGAACCATGAATATCTTTGTTTTCTAACATAGTTTCAGTGTTTTAAATTTAAAGGGCCTTGGAGAAACAAATTTCTCCTGTCCCTCTGTCTCCTCAGTACAATTCTACAAAATTACTGAGAAACGTAAATATTCAAGCCATATGTCAAGTTGACAGTTATCTGGTAGGAAGTCAATCTATAAAAACAGGATGCAGTGCCTTTCACATTTGCCACCACTTGCAAGAAATTCAGGGACCAGAAAAGCAAAGACTATTGCAGGTATATTTTATCATCATCGGCCTTTTCTCCTAGAGGCTCTGGCTCCAAGGACTTCTTTCTTGCAAACATCCATTTCAAAAGAATTAAGTTTCCCCTTGAGCACAGGAGCTTGGGGGTCATGCTGTGTGGATTTGGAATTTTGCTTCTATCCCTAACTAACTGGGGTCATTGGCTGGTCACTATCTTTATAAATTAGGGGCAATCGAATCTATTTGATAGAGTGATCTTGACAGTGAAGTGAGATAAAGCATGGAAAACATTCAGAGCAGTACCTGGCATATAGGAAGGGATCAGTGGATATGTGGGTGAAATTGGTGGCATGGTGATAGCCTGTGAAGATTTATCTAGGCCTAGTGAATCAAGGTACTGGTAATATCACGTCTATGGGCATGGGCTCTACCCACATCACATATACACCGTGAGAAGAGGACTGGTCACTGGTCTTTTCAGGCACATTTATAACCAGCAACAGCATTTGTGAAGTATAGTTGCCTAAAATTAATACTTTGTGATTGTGATTAAGTTCCCCTTTTTGATTGACTGAGTTGCTTTGTCTTTTCTCTTATCCCTCAGAAGAGGCTAGTTCCTCTAAACAACCACAGAGCATCTATGGAGCACGGTAGCATTGTTTGCTACAGATCTTTTTCTTCTAAATATTCCTGAGGAGGTGATTTTTTCTTTTCTATATTATCTGAAAGTAAACACAACCTACCTAATCAGTCTCCCTGTTCCTGCCCTCTAAGTAGACCAGATCATGTCTCTCTTCAGCTCACACCCATCAAGGATTCCATATGACCCAGCACATGTACCCAAGAAATTGAAACAGGCATTCAAATAGGTACTTGTACTAGTATACCAATGTCCATAGCAGCATTATTCATAATAATCAAAAGGTAGAAACAACCCAAGTGTCTATCAACCAATGAGTACATAATATATGATATATACATACAGTAGAATTTCATTCATCCATAAAAAGGAATGAAATTCTGATACATAATTCAACCACATGGATGAACCTTGAAAACATTATGCTAAGTTAAATAAGCCAGACACAAAAAAAGGACAAATATTTATGAAAGATCTGGAATAGGCAAATTCATAGAAACAGGAAGTAGATTAGAGCTTGTCAGGGACTAAGTTTGGAGATGAGGAGTTATTTCTTACTGGTTACAGTGTTTCTGTTTGAAGTGTTAAAAAAATCTTAAGAATTGACAGTGATAATGGCTGTACAACATGAGGACTGTAATTAATGCCACTGAATTGTGCACTTAAAAATTACAAAAACAATAAATTTTATGTTACATATATCTGAACACAATAAAAAATTAAAAGGAAAAACCTATAGGGTTTTCCACTCATGCTCAGAGTGGAAGCCAATGTCCTGAAATGGCCTATGAGACCTAGTGTCCTGACCCCTCATTGCTTCATTGACCATCTCCCCCTGAAATACGCTGGACTAGCTACACTGGCCTTCATGCTGCTCCTTGAATTAAACACACCAGGTACCCGCCCTCAAGAGGAACTTTCCCCTTGCTAGTCCCTCTACTTAGAAGGTGCTTCTCCCAGATGCCTGTGTGACATGTCTGCTGTCTCCTTCATGCAGGTCTCTGCTGAAAGACTACCTTATCAGTGAGACCTTCCTGAGTAACCCTCTGTAAAATGCCACCCCCATCATCTGTCACAGCCACTGAATTGTGCACTTAAAAATTACAAAAAATTGCTCAATGAGATAACAATTGTGTTATCATTGTGTTTTTGCTCATTTTCCTTCTATTCGTACGCTATTTTTCTCCATGATACAGCTCATCATCAGACACATCAAATATGTATGTGTTTCCTTGTCTCCAGTTATTAAAATGGAAGCCCATCCATGAGGGCTGGTATGTTGTGCTTCATTAGCTTCTTTGCCCTTAATGTCTAGAACAGTGCCTGGCATGGAGCAGATATTTAGTAAATGTCCATTGAGTGAATGTATTTGTGCTGGAGACATATGTACATCCCTTACTAAACAGGAGTGGAAGGCCAAATATCTTGTCATTCTATGTTATCAGTTAGCTATACTATAAATGCCTCGTGACAGACAACCACAAAACCTTAGTAGAGTTCAGCTAATCTCGACGAGGCTCACTCATGTGTCTGCAGTCAGCTGTAGGGTGTCTGAGCAGCTCTTCTCATCTTGGTGGGCTGGCTGACATGCCCAGTACTTCCGCTGACAGATCTAGATGGCCTCAGCGAGGATGACTTGGATGAGTCTGTCCTTCTCCATGGATCTCATCCTATAACAGGCTGTAGGGCATGTTCTCATGGTGAAGGCAGAGGAAGAAGAACAGCACACAGAAATGCTCAGTTTCACAGCATGCATTATTTTTTATAGCATCCCATTGGCCAAAGTAAGTCACATGGTCAAGGCCAGGGAGAGCATTACATAGCTATGTGATAGAAGGCACAGACACAGGCAGTCTGAAGAACTGGGACCATGAATATACTCATCCTGCCACACGCTATGAAATCCTGGCTTTTTTGCTTGTGGGCTGCACATCTCTCCACCCTCTTTCTGTAGCCCCACAAGTATTCACATCTGCTTGAGCCTTAGATCCAGTCACTCCAGCTCTACAACTCAATGTCTTATTTTTAGATATTGAGTTGTAGAACTAGAAGGGTTGGATCTAGTTTTTAGAAAAAAAAACAAAAACCTCATTTTCACATAAGGAATCCAAAATGTAAAAGTTAGTAGAAGTTAAGGGGTTTTCTCATGGTCCTCTATTGGGAAACATTAAGTACGCTAGAGTATGGTGTTGTTCTCTGAGATGTGTGTACCCCATGGCTCAACTCAACATTATCACCCTTGGGGCCTGTGGTAGGCAGGAAAACAGCCCCAAGATGTCCACATCTAGTTCCCAGAACCTGTGAATGTGCTAGGTTCCATGGTGACCCAGGGGTTATGTTATACATGGAATTAAATTTGCTAATCAGTTGACCTTAGATTAAGGAGATTATCCTGGATTATCCAGGTGGGCCCAGTGTAATCAAGATAGTCCTTAAAAGTAGAGGGCAGCAGGAGAATCAGAGGTCAGAGTGAAGAGATTTCTGACTTATGGCCATGGAAAGGGCGGGGAGGGGGGCACGAGGGTCAGGAGCAAGGAATGCAAGCTGGAAAAGGCAAAGAAGTGAATCTCCCCTAGAACCTCCAGAAGGAGGACAGCACCTCATTTCATGGTAGTCCAGTGAGACCCCTTTCAGACTGCTGAGCTCCACAATTGTAATATGATAAGTTTGTGTTGTTTTAAGCCACTCGGTTTGTGGTAATTTGTTACAGCAGCCGTAGGAAATGAATACAGGAACTGATCTTATCCCATAGAACCCAAGTGAAAAATGAGATGTGTTATTGGCAACTGAGTGGCCCTTTATGTCCCATCTGTTTTCCATGTTGGCCAGTAATCTTTTAAAAGGTAGTGAGGAACACCTTAGGAATTGAAAGAAAAGGAGAAATGTTAAAGGAGAAGAGGTAGGTTAGTTACTGGGACCCATATTAAAAAAGAAACCGGTTATTAGGGCAACAGCTTGGAAAGCTAATGTTCTCAGGAAGCCCCGGCCCCACAGCTTGAGCCTCACATCCCAGGGCTACTTCATTCTACCTTTGACCAGCCCCTCCCCCACCTCCCTCTCTACTCTAAACCATGGTAGAGCTTCTAACTCAAATCCCATCAGCCATGATGGGGACTTGAGATTGACCCGTACTTGCAATGGCTTCCGTAGTCTTGATGACACACCCAAGAGTGGGATTGTGGGGTTGTCAGGTGTGCACCACTCCCACTTTACCAGATACTGTTTCCCAAGATGGTTATGTTAGTTTATTTAGATCCCCACTCGCAGCAGTGCTGACGTGGTCTGGTTGCCTCTGCATTCTCATCCACACTTACATTGGTAGACCTCTTACTTTTTGCCAACCTGGTGGAGAATTGTTATCTCATTGTATTTTCAACTTGTTTTTCTCTTAATTATGAATGAAGTTGGACACTATATTGATTGGTTTCTTTATATATTTATTCAGATTTCCTCTTCAATAAAGAGTCTGTGTAAATCTTTTGCTCATTTTCCTTCTATTGAATTGACACCATCTTATTGATTTTTAGGATTTCTTTATATAAAATCAGCTATATGTGAAACAAATGTCTTCTCCCAGTTTCTGGCTTGTATTTTAACTTCTTTTTGGTGGCCATAGGACTGTGTGTATTTTTGTGATTTAAGAACTATTTTCCTATCCTTGTGGATTAGACAGATTTCAG
Organism: Myotis lucifugus; assembly: GCF_000147115.1. Classification (NCBI taxonomy): domain Eukaryota; kingdom Metazoa; phylum Chordata; class Mammalia; order Chiroptera; family Vespertilionidae; genus Myotis; species Myotis lucifugus. The sequence continues at coordinate 1,725,473 of NW_005871170.1, read as the reverse complement.
CCCATATTATCTTCTAAATTTTTCCAGTTTTGCCTTTGCTAGGTAAGAAATCAGTCTATCTGTAATAGATTTTTAAGCATGGTAGGTAGGGGCTAAATTCATTGTTTTATGAGTGTATAATGAATTGATTCAGAAAATTTTATTGAAAGCCTATCTTTCCTTGGTCTGCAATGCCTCTGTTATAAATAATATTTAAACTTACATGTGAATCAGTTTCTAGCCCTCTACCTGGCATATTTTTTGTTAGTTATGTCTTGCTGTATAACAAATTACCTCAAAATTTAGCAGCTTAAAACAATAAACATTTATTATCCGAGAGCTTCAGTGAGTCAGAAATCTGGATACTGCTTAGCTGGGTGCCTCTGGATTGATGCCTGTCATGAAGTTGCAGTCAGGGTGTCAGCCAGGGGTGCTGTCTCAACTGAGAGCTCAGCTGGGGAAGGGCATGCTTCTGAGTCCACCTGTGAGTTGATGCCAACATTTTCTCTCTCATGGGTTATTAAATCAAGGTCTTGGTCCTTTGTTGGCTGTTGATCGGGGTCTCCCTCTGTGACTTCTCATGGGGGCTCTGCATAGGGCAGCCCACACTTGGCAGCTGGCTTCCCACAGAGCAAGCAAACAGAGTGAGGAAGAGAGAAGCCACAGTTTTTTTGTAACCTAATTTCAGGAGTGACACCCCATCATTTATGTAGAGTGTTAATTAGAAGCATGTCAGTAAGTTTAGCCCATGGTCAAGGGAAAGGTATTACACAAGCACGTGAATATCAGGAGGTAGGGATCATTGGGGGCTGTTTTAGAGGCTGCCCACCACACTTTTTTAGTCATATAAATTATTAAGTTTCTTAATATTAATCTTCCAGTTATTTTAAGTGACTTTGATAGGATTGTTGTTCTTTCTTTATAAAAACTGTCCGTATTCAAAATAAAAATAGAAAGAGAAAACAGGCATTCCTTGGAGTGGATTTTTGGAAGTACACATAATGGAACTTTCAAAGTGATAGGAAAAAAGGTAGAGATGTGAACTTTCTCCAGGTGACTGAGTTCAGTGTAATTATAGTTAGAATGTGCCATGTTCTTAACTAGTTTATCTCAATTTTCCAAACTGAATATCATGGTGTATTATAGGAAACATTTTACATGTTAGCTCATCATTTATGAGACTCTCTGAGACAAAACAAAGTACCTGCCATCTCCTTTATTCATTTTATGCAGTTCATGGAGCTCAATGATGCTAAAACCATATCTCCGGTGTCATTGAAAATGGTACTTGGAACAGGATGAGAGGGTTGCATTGTAATAGCTGTTAACAGCATGGCTTCTTTTTCATTTAAAGCACAAACATCTGCCAACACACTTTCATGGTTACCTAGTTGAAAGAAATTCTTAGGAGTAATTATTTTGAGTTGAATTGATTACTTAAAGATTAACTTTAATACACGCAATTGTTATGTTCCTCAACATCCTAGTTCACAGCTTCCTGTGTACACTCCATGGAAGGAGGATGGTTTTAGTTGTGGTTGAAGAGATTATTAAAAGGACTTCATCATCAGTAGAGCATCTTGACCCGGTTAACTTTTTCTTTCTTCTTTCAGCTTTGTCACACCTGTGGAGCAGCTTTAGTTTGTACTAATGCTTAGCTTCAGCCAATAATTTGGAATAGATGAGTTCAGATTTCTGGCACTGTATGAACATTGCGATTAGAAACTGCATAGTTCTATGTGAGCCTCCTGGTTCCTTCTTTATTTCAAGGTCGTGTGTGTGTGTGTGTGTGTGTGTGTGTGTGTGTGTGTGTCTATACTTGTCTATACATCTATGGCTGATACTTAGTTGGCAAAAGAGAGACCTACATAAGTTCTAGAATAATTTTCTTAAGTATGGATAATAAGAAAACCTCCTCTTTTGAGAAAAAAAATATTTAGTAACAATAAAGAAATAAAAATAAATGTATCTCCAGCTAAGATGCCAGATCTCTGATAGCATACCTTTGGCAAAGCTTGCAACCTCTCATTTTTTGTAGAACTAGAGAAGTTATGTAAAAACAAATGACAATGCAGTACTGTTAGCAAAGATTTCTATACCGTGTTATTAATTCTAGATCTGATTCTTTTGTCCTGCAACATCCCCCTTATTTTCATCAATGTAACAAGTCAAAAATTAGGAATATGTAAGCTCATTTGAATGCACATTGGTGCTAAGTTAAAGATTAAGAACTTCAAAGAAACTGGGGGTATTCAGATAGACTCCCACAGCTAGAGGGTTAGGAAGGCATTGCAAATGCTGAGCGCCACCTTTGTCCACTCCTTGTTACCTGGGACTCACGCAGCAGTTTGCATTAGGGAAGCTTACCTTAGGAGGTGCTATATTTTGCAGTGTATAATGCAATTGTGATCAAGATAGCTTTCGAATATGAAGGTAATTTTGTATTTAAAGTAAATCTTTCAAAATCAGGAGATTTTGAGGTTCTTTTCTGATAGTATGCTACACCGCATAATGTATATTTTAAGAAAACTTCCTCTCATTGATCACATATTTGGTTTTTTTTTTTTTTTTTTTTTTTTTTATCACATATTTGGTTTTGATAGATTTCCTGCACAGGCCATATGTCCAGGCTTTGTTAAAAATAAAGATCCTAAACTCTAATTTATCTTGAGTTATGAGCCATCTAATTATTTCTCTTCATCGCTGTTAGATTCTACTTCAAGCTCTAACAGTGCCTCTGAGCCATGAGAAAATTTTATACATGAGAAATATTTTGAATCCAGTAAAAAACATGGGGAGCTGAGTTGTTTTCATATCTGAGTCGGATGAAGCGAGGTCTTATATAAAGCCATAATTAAGTGACGGGCTGATGCGAGCTTTGGTGTTTGATATAATTATTTCTTTTTTCCATTTGGTGCAGTTCGAGTCAGAGGGTTGGGCACTCTGAAAGAGAGGCTCATGGAGGGCACGTCAGATCTTTTCCTTTGGTGAACGTCAAGGCAAAATTCAGAATATAATCTGAAATGCATTTGATCATACGGTAGATAGTTTAATAATTCATGTCTGGCCTTATTAGCAAAGCCTTGTGTTTACTGTGCTATCACCAAAATAAGATAAAAAATCAAGGTTATAGTGATGTGCGTGTGTATGTATGTATGTGTGTTCCGGTTTAAAATATTTTCTTTGCCTTTCTAATGACAGCAATTATGCATTTGAGGTGAGAGGGGGAGGAAAAATTACATAAGGATAATGTCTGATTTATAATTGCTCATGCCCAAAAGTGATACAGAAGGGCTTGACAGTACGGTGCTGTCATCATGTAACTCTGTGACAGAGGTTTTAAAATGTAAATGCCCTCTCAAAACAAATGAAAACATGTAATTGATTCCACGTTTAATTGCTGTGGCCATTAAATGCCAGCGTACCAGTAATGCTCATGGACAATGCATAGGACATTATTTACATAGACTATAAAAGCTAGGAAATACTAACATCTTCGGTTTGGAGATAATTAGGCAGTCCTGGTTATATGATATTAAGATGGTCCCAATTTGAGGCATGTTTAGAAGAATAGTGGAGAAAGGTAGCTTGGCACCCTCACTCCCCTCAGTGCCTGCTCTCTGGCAGTGACACCGAGCACAGGACCGAGGTTGCCTGTCAATTTCAGGAAGGGAGCTGGCACGTGGCCTATGATTTCAGGGCCCTGTGACACCTGCAGGTGTCGGGGACAGAAGAGCTCATTTAGAAGCTGCACTGCAAGATGGGAAGACAGGTGGCAACTCTCTTACAGAGATATCTTTTATTTGAGCAGAACCAGACCAACTGTTCCTCATTAAAACACATTTTGCAACATGTTCTAATGTGAGCAGATCACGTATGTGTGCGTATGTTCAGAGAATACTCGGGAATGTACCATCTACAGGTCACATTTGCAAACTCTCCACAAGGCTCAGAACTGCAAGGCAAGTGTGCAGAGTGCGCCCGACCTGAGGCTGGCTCTCCTGGACAGTCCTTCCGTAGAGAAACACAAAATAGCACCATTGCCTTCCTGAGGTTGTGTAGCAGAGAAAGGGGGAAGTCTGTTTGGTCTTGATCTTGATAGTCATTTTAATAATTAGGTACTGCCATGATTTTTTCTTATTTCTTTATATTGCATTATCAATGATAGGTTACTGCCAAGGCTAACCTTAGCGTGATTAAAGCCCAGCCTCTCATCCACTTCACCATTTATTCCTACTATCTGTAAACTGGGTGAGTACTTAAAGTTGGGATTTGTTCATGTGAACTACCTCCCTAGGAGGTTGGGTGGTATAAAGGAGAGAGGGATCTAGAGTACTTAGAGCATGGTGGGCACATGGTGTGTCCATAAATATGCTACTTAGAATTTTTGCATAGAGCCTGTCCTCCACTTTTCTTACTGGATCCTTATGCTTCTGGTTCTGTGGCCTTAATCTTATATATAAAGAGCCAGGGTCCGTAATGACCGAAGGCTCGACCAAACACCAGAAGTCAGTGCTGGGTTGCCGTGGTGACCCAGCACTGACTGCATCTGGTGCTGGCACAGTGATCCAGCACTGACTGCCGAGGGGGCTGCGGATCAGTCCTGGAGAGAGGCCTGCAGAGAGAGAGGCAGGGTCTGATCCGCAGCCTCTGTAGCAGCTGTTGATCAGCTATTGCCTCTCTCTTTCTCTCCAGGCTTCCCCAGCAGCCGTGTCTCGGTTTCTCTCTGGACCTCCTTGGGGTCTGCTAATCAGCCCTGCCTCTTTGACCAGGCCCAGAGATGCTGTCTGGCATAGAAACCGACCAATCAGAACCTAATCTGGGTGAACTGCGAAGGCAGAACCTAACATGGGGGCTGAGGAGGGGTTTTAAGGGCAACAGCTGTTTGGTATAAGGTATAAGAAAGCAGTTCAATTTTTTAATGACCACTTTGGCAGTATAGTGCATATAGCTGGCTATCAGTCCAGATATAGGGATTATGTGTTTTTGTCTGCCAAGAGCATCTCCTCCTGCTGAAAAAGGCTTCCCCTCTCCCCCATTTAAGCAATCCTATCCTATATAATCAATCTATACTAATAAAAGGGTAATATGCTAATTAGACCAGGTCAACCGGCCATCTTCTGGACATCAAGCTTCCTTCCGGACAAAGCCATGGTGGTGGGGGCTGAGGCAGAGGCCGTTAGGGGTGATCAGGCTGGCAGGGGAGGGCAGTTAGGGGTGATGAGGCAGGCAGAGGCAGTTAGGGGCAATCAGGCCGGCAGGGTAGGGCAGTTAGGGAAGAGATCAGGACGGCAGGGGAGGGCCGTTGGGGGTGAGATCAGGCTGGCAGGAGATGGCAGTTGGGGGCAACCAGGGTGGCAGGGGAGGGCCGTTGGGGGTGAGACCAGGCCAGCAGGGGAGGGCAGTTGGGGGAAAGATCAGGCCTGCAGGGGAGGGCAGTTGGGGGCAATCGGGCTGGCAGGGGAGCAGTTAGGCATCGATGAGGCTGGTAGGGGCGTGTTTAGGGGGTGATCAGGCTGGCAGGCAGAAGTGGTTAGGGGCAATCAGGCAGGTAGGCAGGCGAGCGGTTGGGAGCCAGCAGTCCTGGATTGTGAGAGGGATGTCCGACTGCCGGACTGCCCCCAAGGGGTCCCAGATTGGAGAGGGTGCAGGCTGGGCTGAGGGACATACCCCACCCCCCCTCAGTGCATGAATTTCATGTACTGGGCCTCTCTCTCTCTCTCTCTCTCTCTCTCTATATATATATATATATATATAGGCCTAAGCGACCAAAAGACCGGTCAACTGGTCGCTATGACGCACACTGACCACCAGGGGGCAGATGCTCAACGCAGGAGCTGCCCCCTGGTGGTCAGTGTGCTCCCACAGCGGGCACGCTGCTCAGCTGACCGAAGGGCGCCAGACACCGGCCTCACAGCTGCCAAGCGCAGCTGCAGTGATGCGAGCCTCTCCTGCCTCCGCAGCATTGCTAGGAAGGACGGCAGTGGCAGGTGCAGCAGGGCCTGGATGAGTGGGAGCTGCGCGGTGCACCTGTCCATCCCAGGCTCAGGCTCCTCCCCGGGCCGCCCGGCTTCACACACTACTACATCACTCGGGGGATTCGGACTTTCAGTTTTGGCCCGATCCCCAGGATAGGGCCGAAACCGGCAGTCCAACATCCCCCAAGGGGTCCCATATTGCACAAAGGCACAGGCCAGGCTGAGGGACCCCACGAGTGCACAAATCTGTGCACCAGGCCTCTAGTACATATTATAATATGCAAACATTTTTATTTATTTATTTTTGTTAATTCTCACCTGAGGATATTTTTCCCCACATTGACTTTTAAAGAGAATGGAAGGGAGGGGGAGAGACAGAGAGAAACATCGATGTGAGAGAGACACATTGATTGGTTGCCTCCTGTATACACCCTGACCGGGGCTAGGGATCAAGCCTGCACCTAGGTACTAGTACATGACCTTGACTGGGAATCCAACATGTAACCCTTCAGTCTGAGGACCAACACTCCAACCACTGAGAAAAACTGGCCAGGGCAACAATATGCAAATATTTTTTATGAGAAAGAGGAGGAACTGCAGGAGAAGCCTCTTCTGAACAGCACGGATTTCTTCCATTGGAAGGCCAAGCCCATCTAGCTCCCAGAGAAGGATACTTGCAACTATATGAGATTGTAACTGGAACGCAAAGGAACAAGTAGAAATGCAAATATCCCTTTAGAGAACATTGATCCACCATCTCCTAGGTGCCCTCTCCTTCAAGTCCCTGTTTCTTTTGGATGAAAGAGCTATGAGTAGGACAACTACGTGTGGCCCTGGAGGACCATTTGCTCAGCAAGCAGCTACCTGGGACGGCCTACATGAGCTCAGAGAAAGGAAAAGGATTTAGCAGAAGCCCAGCGCTGGAGGCCCCCTCTTCCTCCACCAGGAAGCTTCAGGGTCACTAGCCATACAGTCACCAGGGGTAGGGGTGCCCCGTGCACCCTGCCGTGTAAACATGTAGAGCGTCAGGCTTCTGTTGGACAGCGTTCTTTTGTGCGGCTAGTTCAGCTCTGCTGAACTGAGCACACTTTCTGGTGGGATAATGAGATCATTTGAGGATCACATGTGCCATGAGTAGCAGGCAGTGATGTACCCCCGAGATGTTCATGTCCTAATCCTGGGAACCTGTGAAGGTTACCCTACCTGGCAAAAGGGATTTTGAGGATGTGTTTAAGTTAAAGATCTTGAGATTATACATGGGGTCCAATGGAAATCATCGGGGTGCTTATCAAAAAGCCAGTGCTAGTGGCCTTGAAAGTGGGGGAAACTGGGTGAGTACTTAAAGTTGGGATTGTTCTAGAAGCCAAATGGCAGACCTGGGGCTTGTGGCAATGTGTTAGAGTAGCAATACAAAACGTGTTAGTTTGCTACTTCTCTGCTAGTAAATTGTTGTCTCCCCCCAATGATGCTGTTTTATATTTATACTGTGTATGTAGCACTGGTGATATTTGATTCTTTGTCCCATTTACCTTACAGTCTAATAAGAAATACAAGAATAGGTAAATGGCAATTCATATGGAAAGACTATTTATATATGTGTGTATATATATCTCCAAGGAATATCCTTTCAATTTACCTGTCCCCTCCCCCATGCCGGGCCCTGGGCATCCATGGGAGAGCCAGGCCAGCCCCCCTCTCAGGAGCACACTTGGGATCATGCAGGAGACAGCAAGAGACAGGCCATGCACTACTGTTGATAGGTGCCGTGATGGGAGCCAGCCAACGGGACGCTCAACCCGAGAGGGGTGCACCTAACCCTTCCTGCTGTGCACCAGTGGAGGGCGGCTTTCCTGCTGGGGTGTCCTTAAAGAACATAAGAACAGAAGGCAGAGGGCAGACAGTGGGTAGAGGGGAGGTGGCTGGTTCAGGCAGGGCACAGAACAAGGGCAAAGTGTTTTAGGTAGAGTTGTGGGGTTACAGTGACATTTTTCTTTCCTTTGTAGTTTCCTTGACAACAGCATTACCGTAATATTAGATATCGAAAGAAAAAGCAGGTGAAAGTGGACCCTAGCACATCTGAGAGTTGAATCCCACTTCATAGCTTGTGGAACCCAGTCTCCCCTTCTCACATCGGATGGTTTCATAAAGCGCCTTTCCAGAAGGTTCACTCACTGAGGGCTGGGAATAAGAGGTGCTGACTTCCCAGTGGGCATAGCTTCTCCCTGTGGGCGAGTGCTATGAGGGTGGTACCCAGGACAGGGCGTTGTCATGTTGGGACTATTGATGAGTGCTGTGGTCCAAGTGTTTTCCAAGCCACACTACTGGAATGTAAAAAATAGCAGCCCTTAATTTAAACCTATACACTGGCCGGCATGGCTCAGTAGTTGAGCATTGACCTATGAACCAGGAGGTCATGGTTCGATTCCCGTTCAGGGCACAATCCCCATTGTGGGGCGTGCAGGAGGCAGCCAATCAATGATTCTCATCACTGATGTTTATCTCTCTCTCCCTCTCTGAAATCAATAAAAGTATATTTTAAACCTATATTCCAGGTACTCTGCCTGGGCTCTGGGCATGTCATTTCTAAGCCTTTCAACAACATCAGGTACATATTGGTCTCCTTACTTCACAGAGGAGCTGGTTAGGGTTAGAGAGCTTAAACCACTTGCCCAAGGTCACAAGGCTGATGAAGGTCTGAACTTGGGCTCAGTTTCTGGTCTGCTCATTCATTATGCTGTGTGCCTCCTGATGGTATGTTTAAGGGACAAATATAGCTTAAATCAATGAATCACATTTGAAAAACAAATAAAATAGTGACTTTGCAATTGTGTTAAAGGAATGTCTGCAGTTTACATATTCCATGAGAACCACAAGATACCTTATTTGAGTTTTAAATGTTTAAGACACTCTCTCATTTGATTCCCATAACAACCGATTGATGTGCAAATACTAACAGCATCTCCATTTTACAGGTGATTTTGTATGGCGGCAAAGAGAGGATAAGGGTTAGGGTTCGGGTTAAAGTCCAGAGCCCAGGCACTTAGGATTCCTAGAACTGGTCCCAGTTGTGCCTGTGGGTGTTACATGTGCTCAGGGTAAAAAGCCTGTCTTTCCCTTCCCCAACAATAAGTATGTAACTGTTAGAGAAGGGGCAATAATTAGAGATGGACTTTTGTTACCATCTAACCAGGCTAAGCTTTCTCCACTGTCTTCATTTATCTTTAATTGATTGAAATCTGATCCCTAAAGTTTCTGAACATGAAAGTTGTTTTTGGTTTATATACTTGGTTCTACTGTAACACATCAACAAAATGAAAAGGCAACGTACTAAATGGGAGAAAATATTTGCAAATTATATATCTGATATCTAATAAGGGGTTAATATCCAAAATATATAAAGAACTCATACAATTCAATAGAAAAAAAAATGAACAGAGGCTCCGAATAGACATTTTTCCAAAGAAGACATATAGATGGCTAGCAGGTACATAAAACGATGCTCAACATCACTATCCTCAGGGAAATGCAAATCAGACAACAGGAAGGTATCACCTTACACCTGTCAGAATCACTATTCTTAAAAAGCCAAGACGTAAGTGTTGGCAAGGATGTGGATAAGGGAACCCTTGTGCACTGTTGGTAGGAATGTAAATTGGTCCAGCCACTGTGGAAAGAGGTATGGAAGTTCCTTACAAAATTCAAAATAGAACTACTATGTGATCCAGCTATTCCACTTATAGGAATATTTCCAAATATTCAAAAACACTAACTCAAAAGGATATATGCACTGAAACTTCTCATCACAAGACAAATAAATGTGTGACTCGGCATGGTGATAGATGTTAAGTGGTCTTACAGTGGTGGTCATTCACGGTGTATACAGACTTCAAGCATTAGGCTGTACACTTGAAACTAAGACAAGGTTATATGTCAGTTATATCTCAATGTGTTTTTTTTTAAAAAAAGAAGTTCCTTCTTGGGACCCATTACTTGATTGATAGCATAAGGGGCTTTCTTTGCATTTTAAAATTATTTTCTCCTGTGTCTCTCTCTTTCTAGGAATTCAGAAGCAGGTGTGGGGGTCCCCTGAGCTCCATGTCCCAGCACGACTCAGCGGGTTCCAGAGTGGGGCTGCGGCTGCGAAGCCTCCGTCAGGACGGAGCACTGACGGTGTCTGTGGGCCTCGCCCTCTTTGCTCTTCTTTTGGCTCTTTTTGTCAAGCTCTATAATTAAAACACAACTAAATGAAGCATCTGCAGAGAAGAATAAATTCCTAATTAAAGTCTTCAGTGAACAGGAAGCAACCACATCAGTTCTCAAAGGGCAGTCATTTGTACTGGCCTCCTGTCTGCCTTTTAGCCACACTTTTTGATGAAGCTCACCCTGTCTCACGTGGAGTGGGGCCCACTGGTTATTCGAGCTCAAACTTCATAACAGCTCCCGTAGCCTATCTTTCACATTAAGCTCCTTTTGGTTTATTTTTAGCAAGAAATGCAAGTGGCTGCATCCTCTTTAAATCGTCAATCTTCAGGTCAGAACCTGACATACAGGAGTGGGCCTGGTCACCTCTTCCTTATGTGGGAAGACTTTTCAACCTTTAATAAACATTTTTAAATGCATCTCCTTCTTTATGCTTTGTCCGGAGTCCTGATGCTACAGACATCTTATTTCTCGCAGCAGATGTGTTCCTGAAAAGTTTATAGCAAAGCCTACTTTTGGACCTTCAATCCTTTCGGAATGTGTGGGGGAGGCGGGTGGCTGGATGACTCTGCCACTGAAAGGACTCTCAGCAGCGGTGGAGAAGTGAGGAAGTACCAGTTCCTTAGCGCCCATGCACTTTCAAAAACGGGATTAGTCCGGTTCACACTGTGCCCCTTTTCGGACATTTTTGCTCGATTGCATCAGAGGTTTATTTCTACCTGCCATCGTTGGCCTTTACTAAAGGAAGTGGCTTCTTTCATAATGAAAGGAATTGGCGTAATAAGAAATCATCAGAATTTGAAGAACTTATTTGGATTGTATCAGCACAGGGAAATCAGGTGCCCTGTGGTTACCATAGGACATTTTTCCTCTTTAAACCCACACCCTTGTTCAGCTCTTCCCTTTATCACAAAATGTTTCAGCCTTTTATGTGTCTTATAAGGAATCCGAATTAAAATTTAATTATGTCATCAGTTGGTGAGTTTGCACATTTCTCCCGAAACTGGTATGTGAGTCTAAGAAGAAATCACATTTAAAAAACAAAGTCTGGGGGGTGGGGAGTGAAGGGGGCCTAATATATGGTGACAGTGACAGAAGATGATTTGACTTTGGGTGGTGGGCATACGGTGCAGTATACAGATCTTGTAACATAGAGATCCACATCTGAAACCTATATGCTCCTATTGACCAATGTCACCCCAATTAATTTAATATGCGTGCCAAGATGAAGTCCCCCTCAGGTGGGGTACCCAAGTAAGCATGAGGAGCAGAGTCCCTGTCAGCGTGTGTAGAGCAAGAAGGTGCTCTGTTGTGTTAAGCCACTGAGATTTGGGAGTTATAACCTAGCCTATCCTGATTCATACAGAGTCCGTCACCATAGGACAGTTGACCTGCACTTTGTAAATATAGCTGCTGTTGTGCCTCATATTGGTCTCAGGCTGCTATAATAATGCCATAGAGTGGGTGGCTTATAAATAGTAGATATCTCCCTCCCTCCCTCCCTCCCTCCCTCCCTCCCTCCCATCGCTCCCTCCCTGCCTTCCTTCCTTCCTTCCTTCCTCCTT
>NW_005871170.1:1704187-1713651 GCF_000147115.1 Myotis lucifugus | reverse complement strand
GGTGGCTTATAAATAGTAGATATTTCTCACAGTTCTGGAGGCTGGGAAATCCAGGATCAAGGTGCCAGCAGATGTGGTGCATTGATTCATGTGATTCATGGATGCTGTTTTCTGGCTGCATCCGCACATGGTGGAAGGGGCAGGGGAGCTCTCTTGGTCTCTTCTTATAAAGGGACATTCAGGAGGGTTTCACCCGCATGACCTAATCACCACCTGAAGGCCCCACCTCCCACCATCATATTGGGACTTGGGTTTCAACATATGAATTGGGGGTGGGGGAACACAAACATTCAATCTACAGCAAAATATTTTTCAGTACTTTGGCCCATTTTGTTTCTAAAGGTAAACTCTTAGAGGAAAACATACAGATGAAAATGTACATAAATCATAGGGAACAGCTTGATGGATTTTCAAAAAGTAAATACACATAACCAGCCCCAGTAGACTCCCCATGCACCTTCCCAGACACTAATTCTGCCCCCAAAAGGTAACCATTACCCATATTTATAATACCATAGATTGTATGGTATGGGGTAGGGGGGTCCCTGTTCATGAACTTTATATAAATGGCATCGTAAGCAAGTACTATTCCCTGTCTGCCATTACCCAACATTACTTGTCAGTTGCATCCAGGTTGTTGTATGTAGCAGTATCACTTGCGTTGCTGAGTAGAATTCTACTGTATGAACATACCACATTGTATTTAGCCATCCTACAGGTGGGTTCTTTCTAATTTTCCGGCTGTCATGAATAGTGCTGCTCTAAACTTGTGTTTTGGTGCACATGTGTAATCACTTGTGTGCTGAGCATATATCTAGAACTCAAATTGCTTAGTTGGGTCATATGCATATGCTCAGCTTCAGTAAATACTGTCAAGTGGTTTTCTTGATTGGTTGTACCAATTTACATTCCCCCCAGCAGAGTTCTGGATGCAATCCATTTATTGACATGAACTCCACCATTCTCCCCGCTACTACTTCTCTCTGTACCCTTGCCATTTTTCGGCAGACCTTACCTCTGCCTTCTCCTACCTGTGGGTTGGCCCTATCTATACTAATAAAAGGGTAATATGCTAATTAGACCAGATGTCTTCCAGACATACTTCCGGACAAAGCCACAGTGGCGGGAGCCGAGGCAGAGGTGGTTAGGAGCAATCGGGCCAGCAGTGGAGAGCAGTTGGGGGCCAACAGGCCGGCCGGGAAGAGCAGTTGGGGGCAATCAGGCCGGCTGAGGAGAGTAGTGATCAGGCCTGCCAGGGAGAGCAGTAAGAAGGTGATCAGGCCAGCAGGCAGAGGCGGTTAGGGGCGATCAGGCAGGCAGGCAGGTGAGCGGTTAGGAGCCAGTGGTCCTGGATTGCGAGAGGGATGTCCGACTGCCGGTTTAGGCCCGATCTCTGCAGCAGTCAGACATACCCCGAGGGGTCCTGGATTGGAGAGGGTGCAGGTTGGGCTGAGGGACCCCCCTACCCCATGCACGAATTTTGTGCACCAGCCTCTAGTAGTAATAATATTGATAACTATCTAGCCCTTAAATGCGCCAGATATTATGAAGTGCACTTTACAAGTGTTAATCAGTCCCAAATAAAAAACAACTTTGGGATAAGTATTATTATTCCTATTTTACTGAAAAAAAATCTAAAATTCACAAGATTAAGTAACTTCCAAGGGACTCAGAGCTACTAAGTTATAGAGACAGGACTTGAACACAGCCTGACTCTAAAGCCCATGTTTCTACACTGTCCACTCGTTCTGCTCCCCTGTACCCTGTCTTCCACCTGAGCTTGACTGAGCCAACAGAGCTGTATCTGGGAGGGACTGTGTGGATGCCTGGATTCTGGGCAGCTCTGTCCTTCTCTCAGTGTTGTGTTGCTCCAAGAATGTGCGTGTACTGAATGCACTTAATAAAGATTTATTAATCGAGTTTTGCCTTCCTCCCTCCCTCCCTCCCTTCCCTTCTCACTTTCCCTCTCCCTCCCTTTTTCTTTCTGTCTTCTTTATCAAATGTGAGATAGTCAATAGGAGAATGTAAAGAATTCTTTTCTAAAAACTTTTTTGCTGGGAAAATGTGTCTACAAACATCAGATTTCCATATGTTGTTCAGTCAAAACAGATGCTTTTCTACTGACTTCATTTCTGGTTGAAATTTCAGTATATATTATGTCATGAAGAGAGAATTTGAGTTATAAATGAAGCTTCAAGAGGTTTTATAATTATTAAACTAGAAAAAAATGGAGAAAAGAAGAGAAGGGCAGGAAAGAAGAAAAAGGAAAAGAAAAAAGATATTCTTAAGACTTGCCTGGCCCCCGAGGCACCCGAGGGTGCTGCAGTGCACTCACAGGAATGCCATCGATATCTTAAATGTTCAAGATCAGCACAGCAACATCTGTTAGATTCATGCAAACTACTACTAGCTCAAAATAGTTCATAATTTCAACATTAGAATTCACATTTTTTGTTGATGCCCTGTGTTTGTGAGTGGATTTTCAGCAGTTGCTTTGATGTATCAAGTGAAAATGGATGTGGAACAAGACATGAAGGTGATCTTATTCCAAGATTTGAGAGTTGTGCAGGGCCCAACAGATGCACAGTTTCTATTAATAAGTAATGACAATTTTAGACTGAAATAAAATATTTTTTTAAATTTACATGTATTACTTTTTAAAACTTTTTATGAGATAAGAGGACATACATATTAATTAAGTTGTTAGGGCCTGCCTACTTAATGAACAGAATGGGTAGCTGTTTTGGCCTTGGGGTGCCATGAATCAAGAAAACTTGAGAACTTCTACTTTATGATACAACCCAATTTAGAGAATTCATGCCAAACTTTGATAAATTTGTACTTGCCTTACCACAGAGCTTGGTTTTTATGGTGTTCAAACCATAAATTTGGGTTAAGGAACTGTGAAGGCGCTAAGGACCTGATTCAACTGGATTCATATTTCAGTTGTTTCCAATACAAATTTGAGGTAGATAGGGAAAAAGCATGAGATTTTTGACATCAGCAAAGGTTTGGTTTCAATGGCAGCCAGGCCACTTTCTCTTTCTCATCTGTAAAATAAGGGCATGATTCCATTGCAGGATCATTGGAAGACTAAATCAGCTTATCATATGTCAAGTCCTGTGTCTTTGGCACACATCATTTCTTCCCTTTTCATATTTACTTTAGCCATTTAAGCCTGGAAACCAATTCTACAAATAAAGTTAGGTGTTTTAAATTCTGATATTAGCACATGACTACCAAAAAGAATTATATATGAAATAAAGAGATTCCTGCTTCAAGGACTTAGAGTCTAATTCTAACAAATGCAGCAAAGGAAGAAAAATTCAAAGAAAATGGATTGCAGCTGTATTTGAGGAGACCAAATTAATGAATGGCATAGAGCAGATTTGGGTGGCCGATCTTAGATCAAGAAGGAGGTTTTCCATGCCCAAAGATGAAAAGAGCAAATAGATTAATAGGCAGGCCTAGAAGTCATGCCCTCCCCCATCCTGCCTTGGGGGTAAAAGGAAATGCAGACACTATTATTCTTCATTAGTTTTCTGTCAATTACTTCCTACCAGTACTATTTCCTAGAGTTCTATAGCCAAAATACCCCAACTGTGGACTGTGTAGTAGTTAAATCAAAGGGTTTCATTTGGTCTCTATGGTCTTCCTAGTTTATGGGCATCTGAATGCATTTATGTGTACTGATGAGGAAAGTGCCCAGAACAAATAAATATATGAATATATATATATATATATATGAAAAAAACTTAGATCAAAGTAAAGGAAAAGTTCAAGTTAGAGGCCTAAAGAGCTAGGAATTTTACTTTTGGGTTTATCTCATCTGCTTTTAATATGTCTAATTAATCATAACAACTATAGATGTTATCCCAGACTGTCTGATTCCAAGGTTTAAGCTTTCAACTTCTGTTTTTACCCCCAATTTCCATAAAGAGGAATAAAATACATGTGGTTTTTAAACAGACCAAAAGCTTTTCAAATACTGTAGCTATAAAGCATGTTGTTCATTTATGACTCATTTTACTTGGACTTCACCTTTGTGAACTAAAGCATACCATTCACATAAGTAAAGAGCCTAATTATAATCTGCAGCTCCATCTTAAATTGAGTGTTATCTCCCTCAAAGAGTCACTTTGGAATGTCTGTGATGACAATCCTGAAAGTAATTCCTCTTGCAATCCTGTGAATCTTTGCCCTTACAGGAGGAATTTGTGTGATAATCTCTACTCTTAGAGGTGTAATTTGTTTTGAAATTACCAGAAGTAATTTAACCGTATCTGGTGAGTGAAGCATAACATTAAACTAGGTGTATTGGTAGGGATCCCCAGGAAAATTCTTTTGTCGAGCCTGGTCCTTTTAAGAAAATGCCTTGCAGCAAGACCTTCTTCCCTTAAACACTAGACTTTCCCCTAAACAGTATGAACAAAGAAAAGTCCTGGACCAGATGGCTTCCAGGTGAATTCTGCAAAACATTTAAAGAATAATAAACATCAGTCCTTTTCAAACTCTCAAAAAATTGAAGAGAGAGGAATACTTCCTAACTCATTCTATTAGGCCTGATATCAGAGCCAGATAAATATACTGATACTACAAGAAAAAATTAGAAACCAAATATTCTATATGAGCGTAAATGAAAAATACACAACAAATTATTAGCAAATTGATTTCAAAAGCATATTAAAATAATTATCAACCATGACCAAGTGGGATTTATCCCAGGAATTCAAGGCTGGTTCAACATAAAACCAACATAATACAAACACATTGATAGAATGAAGGGGGGAAAGTGTGATTACCTCAATTGATACAGCAAAGGCATTTGACAAAATCCAACAACCTTTCATGAAAAAAAAAATAGGAACAGAGGGGAAATTCCTCAACACAATAAGGGGTATTTATGAAAAACCCACAGCTAATGCCATATTCAAGAAGTGAGAGGCTGGACGTTTATTCCCTAAGATCAGGAACAAGGCAAAGATGCTTGCTCTTACTTCTACTATTCGACGTTATATTGAAAATTCTAGTGAGAGCTTTTAACCAAGAAAAAGAAGTAAAAGGCATCCAAATTGGAAATGAAGAGGTAAAATTATACTTGCAGATGGCATGGTCTGAGAGAGACACAGTTACAAAGAATTCACAAGAAAGCTACTAGAGCTAATAAATTCAACAAAATTTATTATAAGATCAACACACAAAAATCAGTTGTGTGAACTGATCAAAAAATGAACAATCAAAAAAATTTCAGAAAGCAATTTTATTTACAAGACCATCTAAAATAATTAATACTGAGGAATAAGGCTAACAAAAGGACTGAAAGACTCATATGCTCAAAATTACAAAACCTTGGTGAAAGAAATTTTAAAATACATAAATAAAAAGGTGTCTCATGTTCATGGATAGGAAGACTTAATATTGTTAAAATGTCGATACTACCCAAAGCAAGCTACTGATTCAACACAATCTCTATTGAAACAGCCTTTTCCACAAAAGTGGAAAAGCCAACCCTCAAATTTATATGGAATTGCAAGGGACCCAAAATAGCCAAAAGAATCTTGAAAAAAGAAGAAGAAAGTGGAAAGGCTCCCAAACACTTCCCAAGGTCAAAATGTACAAGATGACATTAAAACAATGTGGTACCGGCATAAGAATAGACATAAAGACTAACAGAAAAGAATAGAAATTCCAGAAATAAATATTCACATATAATCATTTTATTTTTTTCATTTTAAAAAATATTTATCTTTATTGTTGAGAGTATTACAAATGCCCCCCATTTCTCCCCCATTACCCCTTTCACCCAGCTCCTGCCCCACCCTAGGCCTTCACTGCACTATTGTCTGTGTCCATGGGTTATGCATATATACATATAAGTTCTTCTGTTAATCTCTTCCCTCTCCCCCTTCCCCTTTCCCTCTGAGATTCATCAGTCTGGACCTATGTCTCTAGACCTATTTTGTTAGTCAATTTATTTTGCTCATTGGATTTCACAGATAAGTGAGATCATGTGGTATTTGTCTTTCTCTGACTGCTTATTTTGCTTAGCATAATATTCTCCAGGTCTCTCCATGCTGTCTCAAAGGGTAAATGATCCTTTTTTACAGCTGCATAGTATTCCACCATGTAAATGTACCTTATCTTTTTTTATCCACTCATTTACAGATGGAACTCAGGCTGTTTCTAGATTTTAGCTATTGTAAATAATGCTGCTACCAACTTAGGGGTGCATATATTATTTCTGATTGGTGTTTCAGGAAACTTAGGATACATTCCTAGAAGTGGGATCACTGGGTCAAACAATGCCAAACCAAGACTATTCAAAGCAAAAAGACAGTCTTTTTAACTAATAGTGTTGGAAAAACTGGATATTCACTTACAAAAAGATAAAGTTGGACCCTTACCTTACATCACATAAAAATTAACTTGAAATAGATAAAATACCTAAGTAAAGTTGAGATCTAAAATTATAAACCTCTTAGAAGAAAACATTGTGGAAAGTGTTCACAACATTGGATTTGACAACAATTTCATAGATGTGACACCAAAAGTACAGGCAGCAAAAGAAAAATATAAATAAATGGAACTTCATTAAAATTAAAGACTTTGTGTATCAAAGGACAACCTCAAGAAAGCAAAAAGACAACTACATAATGCAAGAAAATATTTGCAATTTGTATCTCTAACAAGAGATTAATATCAGAATATACAGGAGTGGGCAAAAGGTTTGCAGTTATTTGTATGGAAAACAACACAATAGTTAATAAATAATACAAGAATTAACTCTGTGTTTTGCATGCCCACAACTGTAAGCCCACTTAGCCTACCCATATAAAGGACTCTTATAACTCCACAACCCAAAAGCAAAGGAGCCAATTAAAAAATGTCTAAAGGACTTTATTAGACATTTCTTCAAAGATACACACATGGCCAAAAAGCATATGAAAAGATGCTCAACATTATTACTCATTTGGGACATGCAAATCAAATCACAGTGAGATATTACTTCACACCCATTAGGATGTCTGCCATAAATAAAAATCAGAAAGTAACAGAAATAGATGTTGACGAGGATGTGAAGTTGGAACCCTTATACATTGTTGGTGGAAATGTAAAACGGTGCAGCCACTGTGGAAAATAGTTTGGCAGTTCTTCAAAATTTAAGCCTACCATATGGCTCAGCAATTTTACTCCTAGTTATATACCACAAAAAAAGAAAGAAAGAAAGAAAGAAAAGAAAGAAAGAAAGAAAGAAAGAAAGAAAGAAAGAAAGAAAGAAAGAAAGAAAGAAAGAAGAAAGAAAGAAAGAAAGAAAGAAAGAAAGAAAGAAAGAAAGAAAGAAAGAAAGAAAGAAAGAAAGAAAGAAAGAAAGAAGGAAAGAAAGAAAGAAAGACGGGACTTGAACGGATATCTGTACACCAACATTCCCAGCAGCATTATTCACAATAGCCACAAGGTGGAAACAACCTAAATGTCAATTTATGGAAGAATGCATATGTAAAGTGTAGTACATACTTACAATAGAATATTACTCAGCCTTAAAAAGGAGTGAAGCTCTGGTATATGCTACAATGTGGATGAATTTTGAAAACACTATGCTTCATAAAATATGCCATTACATAGAAAGACAAATATAGAATGATACCTCCTGTATGAGGTACCTAGAATAGACAAGTTTACAGAGAGAGAAAGTAGAATAGGGGTTACCTGGAGCTGAGGAGGAGGAACGGGGTAGTTATTTTTTTAATGGGTACAGTTTATGTTAGATATGATGAAAAGGTTTTATGTATAGATAATGGTGATGGTTACATAACATTGTAAATGTATTTGATGCTACTGTACTTTATACTTCCAAATGGTTAAGATGATAAATGTTATGTTATGCATATTTTACCAAAATAAAAAAGGCATTATAGTATAGTATAGAATTGCATGGTGGATTTTTTAAAAATATATTTTATAGATTTTTTACAGAGAGAAAGGGAGAGGGATAGAGAGTTAGAAACATCCATGAGAGAGAAACATGGACCAGCTGCCTCCTGCACACCCCCTACTGAGGATGTGCCCGCAACCAAGGTGCATGCCCTTGACCGGAATCGAACCTGGGACTCTTCAGTCCACAGGCCGACACTCTAGCCACTGAGCCAAACTGGTCAGGGCTGCATGGTGGATTTGAGGAACAGTGTAGCTAGAGTGAAGGGTCTATAAGAGAAGTAACTGGAAATTAGACTAAGAAATAAGCTCAGGCCATATTGTGAAAGGTTTTGATGCCACTCTGAGGAATGGAGACTTTCTTTATTGTTCTAAAGAGGCTTCTTAACTCCTCAGGCCCTGAAGAGGTTCCTGCCTGGAAAGATAAGCAGTGACTCTGTGGAGATGGCTCTTCTCCTTTTGATGCTCCAAACCCAGGGGCTCCCCTCACCTTCCCCTAAACTGACACTTTTGGAAACATACAAATGTAGTAATCACTTTCTCGGGGACCGTGAAGCAAGTTTCCGGGAGAGTTAAATCTCTGCCCTTGCATCTGAGTTTTTAAATGCTGCCAAGCTTGTAAATCTGTCCATTTCCGGGAGAGCTGTTAGCAAGCCTCAGCGTAGCCAGCTGGTGGTGGTTTTTGTCATTCTGTTACTGACACGAGTATTGCCGATACTGAGGGTTTGTTTTACAGTTGTTGCTGTAACATAACTAAGACCTGATGTGTGGATCCCATCATTACTTTAATTAAGAAAGTGCTTCAGTAGGAGTCAAGCTCCTATCTATATAGTTCAGCATCTTTGATCCTTAATCTTTGTTTTGTCACGTTCACACTGAGTAGATTCTGGGGACCTAGCAACCCTCCATCCCCCTGCACCTGCTACCTTCCCTGCTTATCGACTGCAATTCAAATGAGTGGCTCAGCTTTCTGACTTTGATCTCCTGTATCTCAGATTCTATTAATACACCTGTTCAGTTAAGAATTGGTATGCTCAAACCGCCTCCCCCGCCCCCCCCCCCACCACCAAAAAAAAAAATTGGTGTGCTCTATTCTTGATGAATGGTTTTGAAACTTAACCAAAAAGCCACCAGGGATAATTATCCCAGGCCTGATCTTAGAGAGCAGATGCTACCAGCTTTTTGTTTTTAATGTCCGTTGGTGGGTTTATTTTGTGGATTTGTTTGTTTGGTTATTTATTTATTTTGGTGGTTTTTAGCCAGTGTGATTTCTGCCACCTTCCCTGGTTGAGATAAAAGGGGAGGGCTTCTGCTGCTCAAGAACTGATTCATGATCCACTATCCTCGACTCCAAACTTCACAGGACAACTCTAACGTCCTGACTATTGGCTCATTGAGGTGTTAAAACTTGTCATGCCTACAAGACCAGAAAAACCAGACTTTAATTTGGCCTCAACATTATGTTTTGAGCCCCAGTAAGTAAACCTGACATAGCCTAGTCTCTCACCCGGGAAACAATGGAGGACAGTCAA
>NW_005871170.1:1659231-1704087 GCF_000147115.1 Myotis lucifugus | reverse complement strand
TCTGAAATATACTTTTAAAAGGAGAAACATTCAAGATGGGTTGGGTTTTGTGTCACTGAAGAGAGTGCTCTGCAAACTTTCAAAGGAAAGTTGGCTGTGGCTGTTGCCCTTGGCCACTTCTCAGTTTTCATGGTTCCATATCTTTTCTATCTCTGATTCTCTAACAGTTTCCCTTCTTACACATTCCTCCTAAGTTTAAGATCCCTAACCCCATCCATGTAGGGTAAGATTCTCAGGCTTCCAATTAAGACCCTCTTCTCTTTTTCCCTCTAACACAACATCCTCCAGATATTTGATATCAGAAAGGTTCAAAGTTCCAAAACAATCTTACACAAAGTAAAAGTTGGTTAGATGCCAATCTAAAAAATTTAATCTTATCAAACCAGCTTGCCTTGGGCAGTAAGAATTACACAAGCTATAAGTTCAGTAGCTAAAACTGTTGTATTTCAGTTTGAAAAATATTTTTAATGCCTTCAGACATACAAAGGAAAGTGGTGTGTGTGGGGGGGGGGAATGATTTCACAGCAGCTTTCCCTCCTGCTATGTGGCAAAGTCAAGCAATCTATCTGAGGAATGGCAGTAACTCCAATTAATATTAAAAGCAAAACCTGTGGTGGCCCAACATTGAAGTCACAAATATAAATTCCCAGAAAGTCACCACCGGCTGCCTTCTGGTAATCAATCCTAAGCAGCCTGTTTCTCGGGAATGTGTCAGGGAGTCTAAACTTTCCTACAATGATATTTGCTATTTGAGTTGAGATCTGAGGAGGCTGCATAGATAGACAGCTCTTCCTCAGCGCTGGTCAGAGGGGAATCAATGTGTGTCTCTCCTCTTCACCTGGGACCAGAGCTCAGCTGAAAAGGCAGGGGCGACAAGCCCTACGGGTCAGCCTAGAACAAGAGCAAGAGGGGCTCAAAGAGACCGGGAGGGTGGACCCTCTGATTTTGTAGATGGAGAAACAGGTTAGGAAGAGTTGAGTGACTTTCTAAAGCTATCGCTCTAGTTTGCAGCATTTCTAAACAAGGATCCCAACTGTTCTCCGTGGTGTGAAGATGCTTTGGGGTGGAGACCTGTGTCCAGAACTGTATCCTAACTCTGTGCAGCTCCCGAGGCTCCCCTCACATTAAGACAAGGCCTGTGCCTCCAGGTGCCAGCTGGGCTGAGGTGTCCTTGCAGCTGCCTCCGTCTCCTGAGTTCTTAGTCCAAACCCCAAAGAGAAGGCAGTGCGGGTGTGGGATGGAATTGACCCAGATTGACTACCTCCCTATTGGCATGCGGTTAGAAACGCTGAGCTAGATACAGAAACTTCAGTGGGGTTCTCACAAAATTTCATATTCCTTATGCTCCTGAGTTTATAGATCTTCTTACAACTGTGTTGTGTCTTGCAATATGGTGATCATTGCTCTTGATTTTAGGCACCAGACCTGGGATTCCTGCCTCCTCCATGCCCAGGACAGTGCACACCTTCCTCTTCTCCCCCTTTGACTGACTCTATGGCCCCATTTACTCTCCACCGGGTTTGGAACCTCTGACTGGGCAGGACTCCCTGCAGCTGCTGTGGTCGCTCAGTGCAGCAGGCTGTGAACCCAATCCCCCCTCCTCCCCCCGCCCCCCGCCCCCCGCCGTCACCAACAGCCCCCAGGGCCGGGAATGCCCAGTGTCTCAGGGCTGGTCATCTTACTCCCTAATTCTGCTAGCATCCATGGTGCCTTTCATTCTATACAGCATTGAAAGATAAGACATCCTAGCTCATCCTCTATCAGTGGGGACACTTTCTCAACACTTACTAGTTGGGTTAAGATTTGGGGCTGTGACTGGAGCAGGAAGCACTGTCGGAGGCAAGGAGAAGGCAGGTCTAGGCCGTGGTATTGGCGTGTGTATTCCGTGGTCAGAGCAGAAACAGGGAGCCAATGCTAAAACCCAGGAGTGGAGATGATGGGAGGACCCGGAAAAGAACAGAGACATGGAGCGGGTCCTGGATGACCACTTCCGAGCGAGCTGAAGTCACGGTCATTCGCCATTGTCGGTTTTAGAAATCATGTGTGAAGGTTGATTGGGTCGGCACAAGAGTCAAGGCCAACTGAAGCAGCAGCCAAACATACTGTTGATGCTGTAGTAGTAACAGCAACAGCAAACAGTTACGTCCTCCACTCCTGGTGACCCACCATCTCACCCTCCTCACAGCAGCTGCCATCTACAGAGAGCCAGGGACTTTCCCAAGCGCTTTAAACCGTGAGCTCCTCTAACCCTCACAGCCGCCCTGGAGAAAGAACCATTATTCTAGAGGAGGAAACGAAGGCAGAGAGAGGTGTCTTGTCCAAGGTCAGTAGCTGATAAGTGGCCAAGATGATAACCCAGGCCTCTGGTTCTAGAACCCTGTGCTCTTCACCAGTTTGCTTTACTGCTCTCAGCTGGAGTCTGTGGGGTGTGCCATGCACATACCACGGGGTCAGCAGGCAGACGAAGGCATGGCCAGGGCATCAGCAGATGCACTGAGTCAGTGAACATAGGTAGCTCAGCAGTTAGGAGGTGCTCAAGGTCATGTGAGGGCACTGGGCGTAGCAAGTCCTGGAGGACTCTGGCCGAGACTTTTGAAGAGGAGAGACACTTGGTGCATGTTTGGTAAGCACTTGCTATGTGCCAAACACTGTGCTTGGCATTGGGATTAAAAATAAATTGACAAGACGGACATTGGAGGCAATGGTAACACAGGTACTCAAGGCAGGGAACGCAGGGAATTATCAGAGCATAGCAAGGGCATCTCACCGGACTGCACAGGTCCATGGAAGCGTTCTACGGGAAGGGGAGCCCAGAGAAGATCGAGGCAAAGCATGCTAAGTGCATTGAGAGAGGCAGGTGTCATGAGATCATGGGGCAAGCAAGGGCTATAAACCAGGTTGCCAACAGAGGCCTGGGTTCAGCCCGGTGAGAGATGGGCCCGAGTCCTGGGGAGACAGGGGGAGAGGATTGGGGGAGAGATGACGTGAAATTTCTGATACATGAAATTTGCCCCAAAAATGTCAATTGAGGATATGTAAAACCCCAGTCTGAAATGTCTCTGTTTAAAACAACAACTGTATTTTCTTAAGCAATTATATTTAGCCCCTTCTCTTTCCTTTCTGACCCTCAGTAGAAAAAAAATAATTTCAGAACCACTTAGTACTTGTCAGAAAGTCCCCTCTCTTGGCAGGTGGCAGGTGGCGGGTCCTTTCCTTTGCAGATACTTTTCTCATCTCTACATGTTTTGTGATCAGATGCGGTAGCTCCAAATTCTCTTTATTCCAAACATAGCAGGAAGCAATTTCTCAGACAGTTTAACTTTGATAGCAGGTAATTTTAATCCACTGGGAACATCAACCTGGCATGGACTTGCGATCTTCATTATTTTAATTACTCTTTCGGGCCACTTTCCACCACCCACCCCCACACCCCCAACTCTTTCCAGGAAAGAATGAATAGAAATTGGCAGCTTTTAATCTTATCGTGCCATGAACCAGATCATTTTTTTTTTTTTGCTTAATAATGACATCATTTAGCTGCATACCCTAAGTAATGAAATTTGTTTGTGAAACTCTTTATCTTAACGAGAAAAAAAAAAAAGGAGGAAAAGTTACCTTTTTTGATGGGAGGTCGCCCACCTCTGTCACACTGCTGTCTGGGCTCTTCTGAGCCGCTGACAGTTTCTGTTAATTTACTTTCTCTCCCCAGTTCCACTGCCCATATGGAAAGCGGGAGTGATTTTTGAGTAACAGCAAGAAAAATCTGATGTGGCAGCCACTGGCAACGCTGACACGGAGCCCGGCGGTGGCCATTACCCAGGATTCCCCGCTCCTCCTTGAGAAGCAATTACGATTTCACAGGCTGGAATTAGAGGTCCCCGTGGTATGCAATAGAGCAACCGACGCTGTCAACGTGATTGCAAGCTGCTGATCTCTGGCTGGGGCCCGGCTGCAAGTGAAGTTCCTCCTCGTGGTTGCAGAGGTCTGACAACTTTAAAACTGGGACCCTCTGCTATATTTTAACTCGCTCTGAGGTCAGCAGGTACCGCCTCCTCCCAGCAAATCCTGTTACAGCACTGGGCTGTGGGAGGCGGGTGTTTCCTTAATGATGGAGGTGAGGTCGGTCTGGGAGGAAGAGGTGTTCAGGCGGGGGATGGAGATCATGAGAACGGGTCCTGGCTCTTGTAGGCACCAAATGAAGAGAGAAGGGAACGGGGAATGTCCGAGCTCTAACCTGGAGGACACAGAGGCAGTGCCCGTCCCTCAGCGCGGACGGGGCAGCCCCGCTCTGCAGGGAAGGCCCCGGGCGCCATGTGCTATATGCAGCAGAGCACAGAGCTTCGGGCGCTAGATCTGGCCCCGATGCTGGCTTCTCTCACTGAATGATCTTTCACAACAGAATGTAACCCGAAGAGTCAGCTTCCTTCTCTGTCAACTGGGGCTCCTAACACCCCCCTTGCAGGGCGGTGATGGCTCAGTGCTGCTGATTTGGTATCAGCCGTCATGGACAAGCAAGCTTTGTCTCACAGCCAAGCACCATCACAGAATTGTTTACTTAATAGTTTGCTTTCAGCCCTGGCCGGGTAGCTCAGTTGGTTAGAACGCCATCCTGATACATCAAGGTTTCGTGTTCCATCCCTGGTCGGGGCACATACAAGAATCAACCAATGAATGCATAAATAAATGGAACAACAAATCAATCTCTCTCTCTCTCTCTCTCTCTCTCTCTCTCTCTCTCTGAATCAATGAAAAAAAATAGTTTGCTTTCACCCAACCACTTTGGAAATTTAAATTCATCTATTTTAAAACAACACTTTATATCACAAATGGAAAATCTCTATCACTTTCCATACAAAGAAGATTGCCATTTTTAAAAATGTTAACAAATTCCACTTAGCATTGCTTGAAGAAGTCTGTGGACTTGAGGTTTACAGGAGTCAGTTAAAAACCAAAACCAAAAAAAGAGGAGTCAGAGAAAAGGTGGTGGCATCAAAGCCAACTTGCCCCAGAGCGAGCCTTCCCCTCCGCTGCGGGCTCAGCCCACCTTCCTCACCAGCTGCCCACCCGCCTGCATGTGGGGCCCTGGTCAGTGTCCATCAGACAGCCTGTTCCGTTTCCTGTGGCCTCATTCTCACATTAGAAATTAGGGAGAGATGTCATCTAGCAGAGAAGTGTGTCAGCCCCGCGGAGTTTTTCTTTAACTGAACTCCCTGGACCCTGATGTGAGTTGACACGTGAAAGCACCTGAGCAAACGCATTTTCTTTCTTCCTGACGAAGAAATGTGCAGCACCTACAAGTGAGAGTTGGTAGTAGCCAGGAACGCCCGTTCCACTCCCGAATTTCTCGCTGGTCAGGGGCCTTGAGGGGGCAGGCAGGAGACTCTCCCCTGGATCCGGGTTCATTCCCTCCTTCTACGTGCCCAGCTCTGCGGCACAGGCCTGGACGCTGAAGCTTCTCACTCATCTTCTTCTTTTTTTCTCATTCATTTTCATATTGTGCTATTGATTATACCCTGGGTTGGTTTCACTCTGACCAATTTTCCGGAGGAAAATTATAAAGTAGGTCTTTTCTCTATAGTTACCATATCACACTGTGTGATTTTATTATCTTATTTTCCCATTTAGCCCTTTTTTAATGAAAGAGTTTTTCTATAATTTCCTCACTAAACCCATGTCCATGCTGGAAATAGCGAATCTGTTTCAGCTACATTAGAAAAACAAACAAACTATTTAATGAAAAGCTCATCTACTGCCCCAAATCCAAGGCTAGCTTTAGAATGACTACCTCAGTATTCCAGGGACTAAGGAGGACTCAGATGATGAGAATGTTAAATTTCTTAGACAACCTTTCCATCTAGCTCGTGTCGTCACCTGTCGGCACGCTCCAACAGCTCAGATACCCCAGGTTGCCAACGACAGCCAACCCCTGAGAAAGTACCGTTTGTTCATTCTCACTGCTATTGTCCACACTCTGACCGCAAAGTGAATCCAGGGGGAAATAATTATGCGAATAATTTGGGACACTGAATAAAAATTAGATTTAGAAGGGGGAAAAGATAATAAAGTTGTCCTGCAAAATTGCATACAATGACAAAGAAATGACTGAAATTAAGTTATCGATGGAATGTAATCTTTGGATCCATCTTTTATGTAGAATTATCCCTTAACACCAGGCAGAGACGTGGGCCAGGGGTTTCAGTGAGCACAGAAGTAGGGCACCTTTTATTTTTCAACGTCTTTTTAGCTGACTTAGTGTCAAGACATTCTCCGGACTTTGACGAGGCCTTAGTTGTATTGGGGAAGGCATTTATGCTGACAGTTCTTGCTACCCCTATGCCACTATCTGACAGATCTAATTGTTAAACAGCATAATGGTGTCAATGAGACTCTACAATGTATTAAAATTCAGTCTGATTCTGTGGGTTTAATTCAATTAATCCTCAACAGGAGTATTTCCTGAGTAAGGACTCTGGACCTGAGTTAATTTAATCACACGCAAAATTTCCCTCCAAGGAATCAAAGAAGCTCGTGTGGGTAAAATGTTGTGCAGGCTTATAAAACACAGGGTCCTATGAATGCTAGGAGTCATTGTTACATTTTCCCTTGTTCATACACCATTTCCATTGGTCATGGAGAGAGTAGCTAAATTTAGAGCTGCAATTCACCGGATGCTTGCAAGAGGTCGTGGGAGGGACCCTGACGTTGCCCCTCAAAATCTTTCCTCCTCAAGCTGGCTAGTATTCACCTTTTAGTTTTAAGTTGAAGTGAAATACACATAACGTAAAAGTAACTATTTTATAAAATTAACCATTAAATGAAACATTTCAGTGGCATTTAGTACATCACTGTTGCACAACCACCACTTCTCCTTCCAAAACTTTTTCATCACAGAGACAGAAACTCTGTACCCATTGAGCGATAAATTTTCATTCTCTCTTCCCCAGCCGCTAGTAACTTCTATTCTACCTCTGTCTCTATAAATTTGCCCATTCTACATACCCCATATCAGTGAAATTGTACAATCTTTGTCCTTTTGTGTCTGGTTTATTTCACTTAGCATAATGTTTTCTTTTTAAAAAAATAAACTTGTATTGATT
This sequence comes from Myotis lucifugus, assembly GCF_000147115.1. Classification (NCBI taxonomy): domain Eukaryota; kingdom Metazoa; phylum Chordata; class Mammalia; order Chiroptera; family Vespertilionidae; genus Myotis; species Myotis lucifugus. The sequence continues at coordinate 1,696,990 of NW_005871170.1, read as the reverse complement.
TCGGAAAGGAAGAGAGAGAGAGACAGAGAGAGAGACATCAATAATGAGAAAGAACCATCAATTGTCTGCTTCCTGCACGCTCCCTACTGGGGATCAAGCCTGCAACCCCGGCATGTGCCCTGACCGGGAATCGAACTGTGACCTCCTGGTTCATAGGTTGACACTCAACCACTGACCACATCGGCCAGGCTAGCATAATGTTTTCAATTCATGTTGAAACATGTACCAGAACTTCATAACTTTTATGGCTGAATAATATTAATAATAATATTAATGTATAATAATAATGTATGTATCTACCACACTTGTTTATTCATCTATCTGTTGATGGATATTTGAGCTGTTTCTCTCTTTTGGCTATTGTGACTAGTTCTGTTATGAATGTGAATGTATTTGTTTGAGACCCTGGTGTCAGTACTTTGGGTATGTACATAAGAGTGGAATTGCTGAGTCATATGCTGATTCTATGTTTAACTTTTTGAAGCACTCTCAAGCTGCTTTCCTTCCTAGAAGTCCACCTTTGGCAACTGATTCTGTTGCATTTCCATTTCCTTAGATCCTCATAACAATTTGCTTTAAAAGTTTGCAAACATAATTGGAAGCTTAGAATACAAAAAACCCCATGTATCTACTACCCATTTCAATAGCCATCAACCTTCCACCACACCTGTTTCATCTATTTCCCCACACTGACTGCTCCACTTTTAAATTTTTGCAGGGGCATTTTAAAACCATTACCAGATATCATGCAATTTCCCCCCAAAATCTTAAGTATATAACTAAAAATAGGGAGCAGCATCTTCTTACATAACCCCCTTAACAAAATTAACACTATTTGGTGTTAGTCAATAGTCTGTGTTTACTTTTCCACAATAGTCTTAAGATCATGTCTTGCCTCTGATCTGTGTGCATCAGGATCCAAACAAGATCCATGGTGTTGAATTCGTTTATATTGGAAGTGTCCTTAAAGTCAGTTTTCATCTCTCTTCCTTTTATCTATGTCATTGTCTAGTGAAAGAAATCAGGTGAGGTGTGTTGTAGAATGTCCCCATTCTGAAATAGACTGATATTTTCCCCTGTGATGTTGTTTATATCCTCTCTTTTTAAAAAAATATATATTTTATTGATTTTTTACAGAGCGGAAGGGAGAGGGATAGAGAGTTAGAAACATCAATGAGAGAGAAACATTGATCAGCTGCCTCCTGCACACCCCCCACTGGGGATGTGCCCGCAACCAAGGTACATGCCCCTGACCGGAATCAAACCTGGGACCCTTCAGTCCGCAGGCCGACGCTCTATCCACTGAGCCAAACCGATTAGGGCAATATATCCTCTCTTAAATTTAACATTTTATTGATGTGGTAGCGATATAGCCAATTTCTATAGCTGTCCTCTCAAGCTTTAATACCAATGATAGAAATAACCTGATACTTTTTTAAAATGCAGATTCCTGGCCCCTGTGCCCCTGACTCCCCTCCACTCTCTCAGACCCCCATCCATCTAACTGAGGAGGTATGGGATGCAGCCCAGAAATATTCACCGTATTTAGCAAGCTCCTCAGGCAGTTTGAATGCTGGCGGCCCCTACTACAAGATAGAATCACCTCCCTGATGTGATGGAGTTTTATCAGCTCCGTGATGAGAGAAACCCCTCTGTTCTGCTGAAGGGTGTCCTAGAAGCCCAGTGGAAAAGACAAAAACAGATTTCACCCTCTCCACATTTGGCCAATGTTGGCCAGCTCAGCTGGAGGTCATTCCGATGATGTGTTAACCAACCAGGGGGCTTCCATCCCTGGGATGAAGGGCATCTTTGGAAGGAAGTCACTGTGCACAGCCCACAGTAAAAGAGAGGCAGTCACACCCCAACTGCGTGAGAGCAGAGTATCTGCATGAATAACTTGGGGTTCTTCTTCTGGAATTCTTTCTCTCCATTTATTTATTTATTCAGTATGGGTTCATGGATACTTACTTTATATTTGGGGCAAAAACCCAATACTATTTAACTTACTTTCTTGCTCAGATTGTTGCAGCTATTGTCATTGGGAATCTTCCTGTTGATTCCGATGTCCCTTTGATACACTTCCTTCCTTTCTGGGACTACAAGGTGCTCCAGGCTCATTTTGTATATTTCTTGCCCCAGGCCTAGAACCAGCCTAGAACCAGCCATTTCTCCAAGGAGCCCTGGTTCCTTTCCTTGGAGAATGGTATTTAAAACCGAGATCTAGGTGCTGAGTCTGTTCCTTGCTAATGAGCTATCATTGCTTTTAGACTCTCTCAGCTGACCGCGCAAGGAAATACATGTGTAGACTATTATACCTTGTATATATGAATTTCTACAGATATTCCATATGCAATAATCTGTGTCTAAATTAAACTAAAAAGTATGAGTTCATACTCTTGTCTTCAACTCTAAACTATTACCACATGCATTATCCCAGCCTCCTCTCCTTGCTTATATGTAGATTCTCACTCTAGCAGTGAGAAACCTGGCTCCCACCATCTATGAGCTATCCATTAACTTAACTGTCCAGTTCCAGAATACATTTACAGCAGTAGCAGAATTGTTAGCCTGTGCCCCTGTGGGAAGCCACTTTATCAACCAGAGTTCAGCTCTTTGGTATAGTTCCCATAACCTTAGTCTTAAAGAATCCACTCATTTCTAAAGTTAATCAGGTAGGAACTCCCTAATTACTCCACCAACACCTTCAGTGAGATTGCTTCATCCATTTGGGAGGCACTCAGATTCCTTTCTGTCACTCTTGCATCCTACTTTTGGATCCTCTGTGTTCCAGAATGATTTTCTTAAATTTGCATTCATTAAGGTTTACTCTTTGTGCTGTATCTTTCTACAAGCTTTGTCAAAATGCTTAATGTCTTATGTCTTCAATGTTACAATATCATACAGAATAGCTTCACTGCCCTAAAAATCCCTATGCTTCATCTGTTCAACCCTGACCTCTACTTCCTGAACCCCTGGCAACCGCTGATCTGCTTGTCACCTCTATATGTTTCTTCTACAATGTTATAAAATTGAAATCACATAATATGTAGCCTCTCAGACTGGCTTCTCTCGCTTTGCAATAAGCATTTAAGTTCACCCATGTCTTTTTGTTTTTTAAATCACTGAATAATATTTCATTGTATGGATATACCACAGTTTGTTTATACATTTACCTATTAAAGAACATCTTGTTTGCTTCCAGATTTTGGCAATTACATGTTAGGGTGCTATAAATACTTTCATACAGGTTTTCACATGGATTTAAGTTTTGAACTCATTGGGTGATCCAAGGAGCACAATTTCTGGATCATAGAGAGCAAGGAAATGTATGTGTCGACTATTATACCATGTATATGAGTATGTTTAGTTTTGTGAGAAACTGTCAAACTATTTTCCAAGGGGCTGAGCCATTTTACATTCCCACCAGCAATGAAAGAAAGTTCCTGTTGCTCCTCATATCCCCTGTGATTGGTATTATCAGGGTGTTTTTTGTTTTGTTTTATTTTGGAATTTAGCCATTCTAATAGTTGTATCATGGCATCTCGTTGCTGTTTTAATGGATTTCTTAAAAACAGAGAAACAACTCAGAATTGTTCTGGTCTCATAGAGCACAGCAGAATTCATGAGCTCTGCAAAGTGAATCAATATGGTGACCCACACACAGCCCTCCTTCTCTCACCTCTCACACCCCAAACAACACAAAGGGAGGAGAACTCTCAGCACCAGGAAAACTTCTTATTGAGACTTATTATCGAGTCTGCATGGGAAATGGCAAACATTTTATTAGTAAAAATCATAGTAGCCAATGGGAGAGAATAGTCCTATTTCACAGATCACCCAGACTCACAAAAGCCCCTAGTGTTCCCTTAAGCCTGTCTAGCTAGCAATTCCCATAGGGCTCTGGTGCTGTGACACAGAACAGATCACGCAGGTAAATGCTGGGAAACACTGGACCGCTCAGCAGACAGCAGAGCTCTCCCAGCCCTGCCCAGTTTCCCAGTCTGCACACTCTAAGCAATTACAGTACAAATCACTCTATCATCTGTACACTGAGACAAAAATTTAAAGCATCAAAAGAGAAGGAAACACATGGAACACAAAGTCCCAACGCAATAAACACCACTTATCAAAATACACAGATCTAAACTGGGAAGCTCGGTAGCAGCTCCCATAGCAAGCCCCCACTGAGCAGACACCGCTGGCCAGCTCTCCTCCCCCGGCGCCATGGAACAGCGGACATTGCATGTGTGCGCGAGGCTGCGACTTCTGCTCCTAATAGGTGGGTGAGTTGTCCCCCAAATGACATTTTACTTATTATAACTATGTAATTCACTTAAATAGAATTAGGGAAGTGAAATGTGAGTTTGAAAGAAGGCAAGGTGTGCTTGTGATTTCAGTGGAACCTAAGTTGAATGCTTTGTAAAGACATGATAAAGGTGAGTTGCTAACAAAAATGGTGATTCTTATAATAGAGGAAAAAGGTGTGCAAGGGTAGAAGGACCTTGTACCCAGATTTCTTTACAACTGATCTAATTCTCACTCCTCATTAAAGAAACAGAAGCAGGAAATTGAATATAGGGTTATGGATGTGGTTTATACAAAAAAGATGACTCCACTAAAGATCAATGTAAATGAACAAACAAAACAGAAACAGACTTATAGGTACAGAGAACAGACTGATGGTTGCCAGAGGGGAGGGGATGGGGGAAAACGGTGAAGGAACTGAGAGGTATAGATTCGTTGTTACAAAATAGCCATGGGAATGTAAAGTACAGCATAGGGAATATAGCCAATAATATTGTAGCCTTGTCAGTTGGTCATTGGTTGGAGTGTTGTCTCCTACACCAGAAGGTGGTGGGTTCAATTCCCAGTCAGGGCACATACCTAAGTTGTGGGTTTGACCCCCAGTTGGAATGCATACAGGAGGCAACTGATCGATGTTTCTCTCTCTTTCTCTCTCTCTCTCTCTCTCTCTCTCTCTCTCTCTCTCTCTCCCAAATCAATAAAACATATCTGTGGGTGAGGATTAATTTAAAAAAGGAAAATTCTACAAACTACTATTCAGGGATAGGGGTAAAGAAAATATTCTGTGCTCAAAAATGTTAGAAAACCAATGGTTTTACTTGTTTTGCATCTATATATTATTATACATATGCATATAATAAATGGCACAGTCCTTAATTCTAGAGCCATGAAAATTGACAAGCAGCCAAATTCAAGAAAACTACAAAGAGTCATGGGACTAACAAGTGACAAACCAAGATGAAGAAAGTAATGACATTTCCAAGTAATGGCATTATCCTTCAAAGACACGTGTTCTCTGCCAGACTACCCCTGTCTCTTCCCTCTTTGTTTTTAATTCACACTTTCCACCTTGACTCCCTTGTTACTTTTGCTGTGGCTACCTTCTTCTCCTATCTTGCTCCTTTCTTCTTTGGATGGTATATCATCCGGTACAGAAATATGAATGGTGGAGAGCTTAAACGAATTTGGGGGTAATTGTCTCACATACAAGAAGTCTGTAGATAGGCTGGGTGGTGGCTTTCTATGGCTGCAGAACCCCAGATCCTTTCTAGCTTTCTGCTCCAACATCCTTAGCGTGTGCTCGTAGTGCCCTCTTGGGAAGCTGTGAGATGGCTATCTAATCTCCAGCCTCCCATTTGTGCTTCAGGCAGGAATAAGGCAAAGGCCAAAGGCCAAAGCACCTTCAATTGAGTTTGCTCCTTTTAGGGAGTCTTTCCAGAACCCTCGCTCTCGGACCTCCATTCATCTCATTGGTCAGAAGTTTTTCACGTTGACTCATAGCTGAAAGAAGCTGGGAAATGTGGTGTTTTAAAACTGGGCATATTGTCACCAGAACAAAATTGGTATTCTATTAGTAAACAATAAAGAGAAGCGTGTATATGATGCAGGCAACTAGCAGTGGATGCCAAGATCGTATCCATCTAAGTCCTTTTACAGAATCCCTTCATGTGAGCATGTCCTCAATGGGCACATCTCCTTCATCCTTGTTTGATCCCACTGCTCAGGGCTTCGAAAGGGCAGGGCTCAGCCCATGGGAATCTCCTAGGGAACTTTAAAAATCTCACTGCCAGCTCACACCCTGACATTCCCATCAGAATCTGTAGCACACTGGTTCTCAACTGGCTGCACCAGGGAACCACCGGAGAAAAACATTTAAGAAATACAGATACTGAGACAGGTTGAGCCTCTCTTAAGGGGAGGGGAATGTTTTTTATTTTGTTTTATTTTATTTGTTTGAGCCTTTTCATGGATAAGTTAAAAGTTTCTCTTCAGGCATGTCCCAAAGAGCTCCACTCTGTGCATGCATGGTGGATACCAGCTCACAGGGAACCTGGGAAGCAGAGAAATCTACTCTGCGCCTGCGCGAGGAACCGAGCCCTAGGTAAGCCAGACCCCGTCAGCACTCGGGAGCCATATTCTTTCTTTGTTAGTGATGCATCAAGCTCTCTCCTTGTCTCCTTTCCCTCCACTTTGTCTCAGTAAGCCCCTTCTTTTGCATCTGCTTAGTCTCCTCTCTTGATTTCTATCTTGGGGGCTAGGGGAGGGAGACAGGTGAAGAATACTCGGTGACACCTCCAGGGAAAACATCATTGGTCTGGGGTGAAACCTTGGCCTTAGGACTCTTAAAAGCTCCCCAGATTAGTCTAATATGTAGCAAAGTTTGGAAACCACTGTGCTGCGAGTAAGACCCAGCCGTTGGTAGTTTTTAACACCCGCAAGGTGATTCCACGTGCGGCAAAGACTTGAAACCACTCTATCAGGGCAAGCCTTCGTCTTAGCAGAAAGATCCTTGGTGCTGGGCTGGGAGCAACTGTGGCAGCCCTGCTTGCTCTTAACAGCTGGAATTTTGGAGTTCAAATCACTTGGCCCCATAGACAAACCACAGAGAGGAAGCTGTTCAAAGACAACGATTAAGTAAAAGGAATAATTTCATCCCTACAGGCTTGTAAAATACCAGTAATTGACGTAGATTTGTGAAGGACTTTGTGAGGAATTTTCCAACCTTCAGCATTTTTACATCTTCCATCCCCTCTCTGTGTGAGGGCCCTCTCAGCAGCTGGGCGAGATTTGCACATTTTAATTGTGGGCAGTGGGGTATGAGGGTGCTGTGGGGAGGGTGAGGGAGCGGCCCTTCTGGATTTAATGAGTTTTCTTCCCAGGGATGGTCTGTGCGTTGTTCAAACTCTAACAAGGGATTTTGTTTTCGATGAATCCTGTCTGTGGTCCTGGTATCCTGCCATTTCTGGAAGGGTGAGAGAGCATGTTGTGTTCGAAACCTGCCTGCTTTGAATTTAAAAAGAGGTCAGGACAAATATGAGATTATTTTGTCCACTCACTGATAATGAATAGAAATTAAGATTATTGCTTCATGTAGATTTGAGCTGGATGATTTCATCTATGGCAGAATATGTCATTTCAGAGGATTTGTTAGTGATTTTAAATACTTTTAAAGCGTTTCTAGAGCTTGACCATTGGCCCAAACACTTGCGTTAGGGATAGGCTAAGCTAAGGTCACTTTGGGGAAACACAGTCAGTTTTCCAGCAAAGATGAATGAGATAATAAAGCTGGAGACTCACTGATAATTACTAGGAAAGGAAGTTTTGACATTGAGAACATAGATCTGGCTGTCAGAGTCAAGTTGCAACCAAATCTAAAGAGGGAGTTTCCTGGATAATTCTCAAAAATGTCCCCTGACACACTCTATATGTACACTGGCCCTTCTTGGAATTCATCAAAGGTTTTAGAGAATAGAGTGGCACGGCAAGTTTGTTATATTAATAGGCACTATGTTTGAAGAACTTATTTTGTATAGATGCTATTCTAGGCCCTTTCTACCCATTATCTAATTTGTAGAACAGCCCATTTTAAAGAGAAACAACTGAGGTTTAGAGGAATAAAGTAACTTTACTGAGCTCACAAGTGAGTAAGTAACAGAGCTGGAATTTGAAACTAGGTCTCACCTTAAGGGGTTCCTTACTTGCAGTGTTCGAAGAAAGGAGAAGGAGGAGGGAAAAGAAATCTGAGGAAGTGTTACCTCACTTCCTAATTTTTCAAAGTATTTCTATCTGATAACTCTTCCTCCACATTTACTCCTAGAGATGAATAGTCATTTCATCAGCCATGAAATACAGGGAGTCAGGCCGGGCCCTGGCTAAGTAGGAACTGAATGCACGAACGTGGTTTATCCTCAGCTGCTAGGGAGAGCGAGTGGGACTGAGGCAGGTGAGCTCCATCCCGGGGAGCACGGTAGCCACCTGTCTGTGCGCAGTTTTCACAGTGCTGAGTGTCCGTGGGAAGCAGCTACCAGCACAGAGCTTTCTCTTTGAGAAAAATAACTTCTCTTTGTATCATTGTGGTACCATCTTTATATTCATTGCTGGAATAATCAATGTCCGCTAAGATTTGGAAAAGTGATCATGTTTTCATATGTCTCTTGGCCTTCCTTATGTCCTCTTTTGAAAAGTATCTATTTAGGTCCATCGTCCATTTTTTGATTGTGTTGTTTATCTTCCTTTTGTTAAGTTGTATGAGTTCCCTGTAAATGTTGGAGATTAAACCCTTATTGGAGATAACATTGGCAAATGTTCTCCCATGCAGTGGGCTTTCTTGTTGTTTTGTGAGACATATGAAAACATGCTCAAAGTCTATAATCATCTGAGAGATGCAAATCAAAACAACAACGAGGTACCATCTCACACCTGTCAGAATGGCTATCATCACAAATCAACAAACAAATGCTGGCGAGGATTCGGAGAAACGGAACCCTCGTGCACTGCTGGTGGGAACGCAGACTGGTGCAGCCACTGTGGAGAACAGTATGGAGTTTCCTCAAAAAAACTAAAAATGGAGCTCCCATTTGACCTAGTGATCCCACTTCTAGGAATATATCCCAAGAAACTAGAAACACCAATCAGAAAGGATATATGCAACCCTATGTTCATAGCAGCACAATTCACCATAGCTAAGATCTGGAAACAGCCTAAGTGCCCATCAACAGATGAGCCAGAGGGTGGAGGAGAGAACTGCGGGCTCCTGGGGATGCTTCTAGAAGCCATACCCTCTGCCCTGCACCAGAGTGAGGAGCTCAGGGACCCAGAAGGGAAGCAGCTCTCTGCCATCCTCACAGTCAGGGGGTGACGTGGGGGAGAGCGGGGTGGGGAAGGCTGCCTCCTTCTCCCTCCGGAACCATAATGACACGTCCCACCAGGGCCACCATCTTCCCAGTCAGCTACGTGACTCTTCTCTTCTGGAGGGATGAGCAGGGTATAGAAACAGGGGCCACCGGTGTTCGCCCCAATGGGGTTCATTCCTGTCCCCTCTGCCCAAATGTGGGCAGAAGGTGGAGTGGGAATAATAATCTTTGTACAGACATGCTGAGTAAGAGGTGTGTTTGGGGGCCCAGCGGGTGTCAGAAGCCCGTGCAGCTGGTGCAGAAAGATGAAGAGATGGGCGGAGCATGGGCCGTGGGAGCTGATGGTGTGTGGGCAGAGCAGGGCTGACTCTCAGGCCTGTAGCTCTGGGGCGCCAGCCCTGTGGAAAGGTCACGTGGCTGTGTTGGAGAGGTAGTCGTGCTTAAAGATGGTTAGAAGAGAAGTCTCTGGAAGATGAGGCGGGACCCATTGGGGCTGGAATGAGTCAATTATCTGTCAAGCCCAGTTGCATCAAGTCAAAACGTAGGCTGGAGTATTTGGGCCAATTCCCCTCCTGCATCTGGATTTGAAGAGGATTGGTAACCCCATGGAAGCTCCAGTACTAGCAGAATCATAGTGTGTAAGAGTCAAAAAGTACTGGATGGCCAACTATTCCAACCCTATTATTTTACAGATGAATAAACAGAGGTCAAGAGGGATTTTCTGTCAGCCTCACAGTTTCATTGCACCTCGGAAGACACAAATCTCCAGGGCTCTTCTGTGGTGACACTCAAAAGGCGACCCTTGTCATTTTCAAAAGGTGTCAGATTTCGGGTGTGGGACACAAACCTATGACTTACATGCGTGCCTCTTCACATTACAGCCTCTTTTAGGTTCATCATTGGCTATTGAAATTTAAGTTGGCCAAGGTGTGAAAGACGTGTTAAACTATACAGTTAATGGCGCTAAGTTGGCTATCTGCGAGCAGCTTTATGAGCCATAAAAGCCAACATCTTTCTTTTATTACCCTTCAAGTCTGTTTACATAAAAGATAAGGGAAGGCCCAGCTTAGGGTACCCATTGAGAATTAGTGGGAGGGGCTAGCAGGAGGAATAGCAGGAAGTCTGGTCCTACATAAATGACCAGACTGTTGAGACAGGAGGCTTAGCGACAGAGGACCTAGCACTTTGTTTATTTTTCTAGAACTCAATTGTCAGGCTAATGTGGGACAAGGCATTGTATGGAGGATACATCAAGGAAAGGGCTTTGTGGCTGGTGCTTCATTCTTCCTTAACCCCGTGTGGCTTAGCAAACAGCCTTCCATCTACAGATGGCATACCACAGATTGGCACTATTGACACCCAGACAAGATGGGTCCTTATGCCAGACATATTTCAGGGTCTTTGTAATTCCTCTGTTTTCAGTCTTGCTCACTGCTAGGGTCTGAATGTGGCCCCCGAGATTCATATGCTGATGGCATTTGGATGTGGGGCTTTGTGGAGGCAATTAGGCCACGAGGACAGAGCCCTCATGAATGAGACTAATGTTATTTCATTTCCAGCTTTATTGATATATAATCGACATAAAACATTGCAATAACTTGTTTCTATGGTGAAGGAAAATGCCTCTAAAAATATCTCTGTAGTTCCCTTTTCCCAAACCATTTAAGTTCAATGAAATTGTGATCCACATGTGAGTCCTCTCAGTACTCTCTCCCGAGAACTTTCTATAAAAATCGTTCTACCTGAATGAAGGTCTCTGCAGAAGTTCTCTTGGTCCTGATACACAGAGAATAAGCTCAGTAATGAAAGCCTAGTGGGTAATTTACATCAATAATCATCTCAGCTTTCTGACAAATTGAAACATCTTTATTTGCAACTTCACACTGCAGTCTCTCTCTCTCTCTCTCTCCCTCTCTCTCTCTCTCTCTCTCTCTCTCTCTCTCTCTCACACACACACACACACACACTCTCTCTCTCTCTCCCCCATCTCTGATCAACCAGTTAACTTCAAGTTACACTAGGGCCACACTCATTTCCCCTACTACTGTCACATACCTGCCAAGTGCTTCTGTAGATCATATCATGGGCAACAGGGGTCAACTGGGTGAGCGTGTGGGGTGGTCAGCATTAGTTAGGCAGGGCCAACCATAGGGGCTCAGAAAATATGTGTTGCATTAATGAATCAAAGTCATGAATGAGACTCGATGAATCTCACACCCACGTGAAGGACGGGTAGTAACACTGACCTATAGGGAGTCCTACGGCACCCTCATAATTGGTCATAAAGTGGCAGTTTTAATTATATAACATGGGCCTGTGCTGGCCCTCACACCAAAATGACTCATTGCCAACAACTCCTTACTGGCCTTTCCTGTCCTGTCGGCATAACTCTCATCTTCTTCCAGGAAGTACCTGCGGGAAAGCTGTCTTCTCCCAACGCCATCGCCAAACAGCTTCAAGCACTTCTGCCAGCTGGTGTTCATCTCAGAGTTGAACAAAAGCAGTGAGTTCTCTTCTTTTTTGGAATAACATGGCATTGGATTGGGTTAGAGAGACATCCCAACCCTATACCCGTGTTTGAATTGGGGCTTAGAGGTGGTTTAAAGGAACATCTTCAAGACTTTAAGGGAAGGAAGTCTTTTTAAAGGGATGCTAGGCTGTCCTGTACACAAGGATGTAATTTTAGTTTCCTGGGTCTGCTGGGGCAAATCACTGCAAATTATGTGGCTTAAAATAGCAGAAACTTAGTCTCTCTTAGGTCTGGTGGCCAAAAGTCTGAAGTGGTGTTGGCAGGGCTGCACTCTCTTTGTAGTCTCTACGGGTGCACCTTCCACACCTGTTCCAGCTCCTGGAGCTCCAGGTGTTCTTTGGCTCAGGGTTACAGAATCCAGTCTCTCCCTCTGTCTTCACGTCGCCTTCTCTCCTGTGTGTGTGAATGTCTCAAACTGCCGTCTGCTTTTTTCTTATAAAAACCAAGCCAAGTCCAGGATAATCTGATCTTGAGATCCTTGGTCTATATCTGCAAAGATCTTTCCTCTAAAGATGATCACATTAACAAGTTCTAGTGCTTAGAACTTGGACATATCTTTCGGAAAGCCACTATTCAACCCACTGAAGGTAGAACTCTTTCAGCTGAGATGATGAGCAATAAGCTAACACCTCTTTGGAGCATGTTGGCTGAGTCCTGCTCTGCGTTTCTCTGTTCTCTGGGCCCCAGGCCTCCCAGCCTAGGCCCAGGATCTCAGGAAGAGATGAGACTTGCTTCCTTCCTCAACTCCTACCACCTCCTGTCCTCTCCCCTCCAAGCAGAAAATGCCCTTTTAAACACATGGGTCTGGAGAAGTGAAGCATTTAGTCAAGGTCATGCAACAAATTATTTAGAGGCAGGGTTGGAGCTCAGAGTTCCAGATTTCTAATCCAATGTCTTTTCTGAAATAGTTATTTTAAAAACATCTTGCTGAGTTCGTAAAGCGTGAGGAGTAGAGCTTTTGGATTGTAACATTAAGCTTCCTGCATTCCTGGCAGCATTTACGGGCTGTTTTCAAAGAAACTTATCAGCCTGTCAACATTCTCACCAGCCCCTCTTACCTACCCGCGTCATAGGCACGACAAAGTGCAGACAAACACGCTTCTCGCAACCTCCTCCGCCAATCGCCATCTAGGCGATTTTTCTTGTCTCATCTCCAAGACGTATCATGGCAGCAACTTTCAGGCAGCCGAGCCATGCACTAGCTCTGTGAGCGATGCTGTCAATTTTTATTTTAATCCTCCTTTATTCACAGTTTGATTTCATTTAGGATTGGCCTCCCTTTCTGTTCAAATGCCAGGCCTGCGGCCCCACACTAACTGGCAGAGCTATCTACTCATCGCTACAAAGAAAGAACTCTGCCCTAAGACTCTGGTGGAGGAGTTTGGCTTCTGCGTTAACGCAATCTTCCTGGGCAGCTCCCAGTCCTAAAGCATCAGTCCAGCGAGAGTGACAAGGAATTCCATCTCTACTTTCTGCTTCTCAGAACTCCACTGGCTTGGCAATTGTTTGTTTTTTCTTTCTCTGAGCTAGTTCTTTCTCCGATCATGTTTATGAGGAGGAGAAATAGATAACCACATCACAGGTCTCTGAAATGATAGCCCCCTTGAAAAGGTTTTTAAAGGGGGATGAATAAAGTATTCCGAATCTGGCCATGGAGTGCCTGTGAAGTCAGAAGAGGCTTTCTTTAGTACAGGATTCATCTCGGGTCAGATGTGGAAGCACAAAGCTCTTCAGCAAATACGAGTAGAAATGTGGTACAGCAAACAGAAACGAGGCCAGAGAAGCTCATTTCCATTGCCTTTTCAGCGTGGTGTCTCAGGGTGAGCAGCAGGAGCTGCACCACCGCAGGGAAGGGCCAGGGTACAGCGTCCTGGCCGCTGCCTAGGTGCACACCCCGGAGAGTTGTTCCCATTGCTTTGTCTGTATTCTCGGATTTACTGGATGCAAACCCACTGTAAATGTCTGCCTCTCTGTAAAGCTCATTTACAGTTGTTCTTGTTGGTGTGTTTTTTTTAATCAGAGAAGTTAAAACCTAAGAAAAACAGATGCAAACCTGAGATCAAATCTGAGCTAACTGGGAACCCCAGGTTTTAGGAACAGCCAGAGGATAAAGGGAGTCTGATACACACCAGTTACCACAGGCCATGGACACTGGTGCAGAGGCTGGAACGGAGCCAGTGTGCAACGCAGCTGGGAGCATAGGACAAAAGCAAAGATGGTTTTCAGTTCTTCTCTCCTCCCCAGCAGGAGGCCACAAGCCAGAGTGTGCTCACCCACGCATACTCTCATATTTAAATTACATGGGCCCTGTAAAAGAAGGATGTGCATCCCTGAAGTTTCCATACTTTCCAAGCTCAAATACTATCATCTCCTCAAAGCCTTCCCAGCTTTCCCTCACCATTTATTCCAAATCAGCAGTTTATTCTTGTGTACACCCATGAATGGGACTTTGTACCTCTTTTGAATTACATGGAAATGATGAAACTGTGGTTCAGAGAAATGAAGAAATTTGCTAAAGGTCACACAGCTAGTAAGGCTCAAAATCAGGACTCAAAACAAATAATTCCCACTCCATGCCTTTTCTCTGTTTGGGGGAAGAGAAATAAATATTTTAAGTACATAGAGCTTGATTTGCCAACATGGCACCTATTTGGGGATTCCCAATAGGTAACAATGGGCCAAGAGCTAGAGAAAAGCCTTGGCTAGAAATGCCAACTTGGGAGCTATATACTTGAAAATTATGAGACTGATGAAAAAATGTTCAGTGAGACAATATTGAGGGAAGTAAAAAAACTTGATGATAAATACTGAAGGAATTTCCCAATTTAGGGAGTGAAGGACAAATGTGGGCAGGCAAAAGAGAGGAGGAGCAGTGAGAGAAGTGGTAATAGAACCAGGATATGCTAGTGCCATAGAAACAAAGTTATGATGGAGTTATAAGGAAGCAGTGGTCAAGGGGATTTATTAAAGTTATCAATTTACAAGGAGTAAGATCCAAGAAGAGTCTGTTTGAATTAAAGTTAAAGAAGCAGTTGACCTTAGAGGTCTTCAATCTAGACTTGAATACTGAAGCGTTTACTTGGCTTCCCCAAAAGTACCTCAAATCATATATTCAAATGTCCTGCACTTACATCTTCCCTCCTGTACTTCACTCCCCAAATCTGATACTTTTTCATGATTCTTATTTCAATGACTGTATATATTATTTATTCTGTATCCCAGAGTAGCCCTTGGTAACATCTTCCTAGCTGCAAGGGAGGCTGGGAAGTTGGCTGTAGTTGGCTTGGGCCAGGTTTGGCAAGTGCTTTTTGTAAAGGGCCAGGTAGTTAAGTATTTAAGGCTTTGCAGGCCATATATTCTCTGTTGCAGCTACTTAAATCTGTTCTTGGACTGTGAAAGCAGCCATAGACAACAGGTAAATGAGTGGACATGTTTATGTTCTAATAAAATTCTATTTACAAAATCCGGTGGTGGAGCTAGATTTGGCCCAGGGGTAGTTTTTTTTGTTTTGTTTTGTTTTGTTTACCTCTGGCTAGACAAAACATGGCCTACTTCTAAGAGCTGGGCACACCGTACCTTCAAACGTAGTCATAATTATTTCATCAAGAAGCCAGAGGGGACTGGCTATTGGTGGGCTATTAAAAGTGTCTCCCATGCCTGGTCAGTGATATTTACTCCTCAGTCAGGGGGACTGTCCCTTCTATGACTAACAACCACAACCTGTTGGAGGTCTTGTTGACTGATGGAAGCTGCCCTCTTGGTTTTTAATAAAGTGTGCCATTGAATGTTCCCCCCTGCCCACCCCTGGCTATTACTAGTAGAAGTTAGTCACTGATCAGTGACTTTGGCAAAGGGACCCACTAATTCTACGAATTATAAAATTTCTAAACTGATGCTCTGGCTTTTGAAACTTGATGGACGGAAAAGTAGGACTGAAATAGCTGGCAGAGCTGTGGGGCCAGAGCACCTGTGCCGGGTGTATGCTAATTTGTTTGGAAATATTTATCTATGCATACATAGATGGTGCACTTGATGAGTAACTAGATTTGTGCTGCACTTACATGCTTTTTCTCCGCCTTTAATGCAATCAGTGCACATTATAGAGGCATGAATATGCAAATGTTGAGTAAAGCTTGAATTTTTTAATTAAAAAAGCTAAATCAGGGGAATTATAAGCACCCAATTTAACATTTTAAATATGAAATGAAATGTTCTCCTTATTCCCATTCATCACCATGGATTTTGTTGATATTCAGCATGGAACTTGATTATTTTATGCCTATCTGTTTTTAAAGGAGTTGGCTTGGGTTTTGGTGAGATCAGGAGGAGTGGGGGCAGGGTGAGGAGAAGGGTAAGACCGGGAGGAAGATGACTGCCTTAAGATTGACTTCTCCCTGTCCTGGTTGATGTCCCTGGCCCATGAAGCAGCTTATTGCTTGCGTACTTGTGAAGAGTACCAGCATAAATACTCAGCTGGGAATTACATTTCCAAAAGGAAGCATTTTCCCCACTCAATTTTCTCTTAATTCAGAAAAATTACTTTTAAATTGATGTGACACAGTAGCTTATCACACTTACATTATCATCCCCCAGGACTAAATGCAGGCTTCTCTGTGCTCCCTTCGCAAACTGGTAAACAAATGCTCTCTCTTCGGGCTGCCCTCTTGCCAAAGAAGAAAGTGAGCCTGCGCTGGCTTGGGATTAAAGCATCCGCACTGCAATGGGTTGCCTATTGATTAAACACTTCCTCATGTGGGCTTCAATCCCGTCCATAATTAAATTACACAGACCCAGGCAGGCTCTTTGGAGTTTAGAATCTTCTATGGTCTAAGCAGCTGGGTGATCTTGGACAAGTGGCTGGTCATGATATTATTCGTAATTATACCTTATAATCATGCAGCAATGTATTCAAAGTACTTCTGCCTGTGTGTCCTCCTTTAATTGAAAACCTACCTCTGGGCCTTAGGAGGAGAATGGGTCAGGCCATTTCTAAGTCTCTTTTGGAGCTACCACTATGAGTTCTATAAGGTGGTTAAGTGGGGGGGGGGGGGGGCTCTGCTGATGATAATTGCACCAAATTGAACCCTAATTGATATGCTGGTGTGAACAAGTAGTAGGAAATCTAGCATGCAGTGACAAGCAATTCTTGGTCCATGCTTGCCAGTAAGCTCTCAGATTTTTATAAAGCTTTGCATCTAGGTTTCCTGGTTTGGTCGCTTTGTAGAAGGGAAATTCCTCCTGCAGTTTATCTTATCCCTGGCATTTTATACTAATCACTGTCCTCCTAGTTCAAGGCATGCGATCTGGAATTCTCCAAAGAATGAGAAATTCTTCTGCGGCCGAGGTCCTTCCTAAGACAGTGGAAAGGCAACGTGTTCAGGCTGTGACAAATTGATCCAATGAGAATGGGCATTAATTCATGGTTGCTGCAGAATTTTCACCCATGTCTCTCTCTTACCTTATCTATTCTGAAAGCTGATGGCTGGCAAGATGTTACGTTGTAACATCCAGTTTAAACTAAATGTTGCTTGTATTTACACTCAACTGAAGAAAAAATATAATTTTTAATTTTAAAATAATTTTTTTATTTTGGAACAATTATAGAAAAGTTGCAAAGATAATACAGAAAGTTCCTATACACCCCTCACCCAGTTCCCTCTAATGGTAACATCTTATATTATTACCGGACATCTGTCAATCCTAACAAACCAACACTGATACAATACTATTAACTACACTTCAGACTTTATTTAGATTTTACCAGTTTCAGGAAAACATTTTCAAGTTTCGGATGTCTGAGTTTTTCTGTATAGGAGTCAGCTCAGCTGATTCAAATCCTATGGACCCGAGTTTATGGGATCAGTGTAATTGAATCACAAAATGGCACATTAGTAAAGAATTTTAGGGTCCACATAGTGCTAACGAATTTTTATAGACAAGGCAAATAAGCATTTTGGGGAAACTAAAATCACACAGGGCCAACGTCACTTTCATTGCGCAGCACGCTCTGTCCAAACGGCGCCGACTCGTGGCCGCTTCAGTGTGGGCTGCTCTGTTCCTGGTGGGAATGAATCCTTGTACACACAGACGCACGTCCATGACGCATTGAAACGAAAAGTCCCTTATGTTGTCATGTGCAGAAAGATCCAAATTTTCATGGTCCTTTTAATCTATTAAAGGAGGAATTCTGTGGCCTGAGTCATTGAAGAACAGATAGGTGGGGCTTATGAAGAAGGGTGTGATGAGGCATATTTCCAGCTTTCAATCCTACAGCAGCAAAATGAGTCATCCTCAGACTTTAGATTGCCTGGGAGTAAGCATTCTACTTGGGCCATCTGTGTGCATATGGGTTACTCCCAGGTACGTGTAAGGTGGAGTGATCTTGCATGTCAACACAGCAAGAAACACTGTGTCGACATGCATAACCATTATTCTATCTACAGCTGATGCCTTTGAGCCATCTTATTGAGAATCAGGGCGGCCGAATACATTGCTCTCTAGCAGTGCAGATGGATACCAGGAAACCGAGCAGATGCATTGCAGCTAATCAGGCAGAGGCACAGCAGGGTAACTGAAAGCTAGATCCACATGCCTTCCTGAACCTTAATTAAAGAGCTTGGTGCCTCCTTTTGTTTTATCTGTTGCCAGTGTTTGGCCTCCTATTGTGACAGGTTTTTTTTTGTTGTTGTTGTTTTTAAGTAACCATCAATTTGCTGTGATAATCGAATGGGGAGAGAGAATAGGACTGTCTGTGAAAGAGCAGTAATGGTTGTTGCTGCCCAAGAGTTAAGGAGCTGCTTGCTGCTCCTGCAGCTGCAAACCAACACTTGCAAAAGCCAACTGCAAGGGAGGCAGTAAGGGTGGAGGGATCCAGGAGACCTCAGAACTCATCTGCACGGTCTTATGCAACAGCCAACAGAAACCAAATGTCCTTAAGGGAGAGAGCGCTAAATTATTGAGCAGGCTCTCAACAGCAGGCAAGTGGAAAAGGCATCTGCAGATTTGTGTTTCACGCCCCGGTAATAAATACAGTGTTGAGAGAAGAAATCTGTCCTAGCGGATTCATGGGGACAGGGACAGGCTCTGCTAACAGCCACTTCCCTCTTGCAGAGATTTGAGACAAAGGTTGTTGGTTGGGCCCAGTGCCCTTCTATGTGAGCTGGGGAGGGGAAGGGATTGAGGAAAAAATACTAAGCTAATAAAAAACTAGACTTCCTGTAGTGGAAGGGTTAACAACATGGCAGTTCAAGAGAAGCCAAGGGAAACTGGGTGCTGTGGAGAACATATGAAAATGTGTCTTCATGCAGGGGCTGTTTAAGGGGTGTCTTGCCCCTCAGAGCAAGCTTCGTGATCACAAGGACAATCTCTTAGTTGCCTTTCTCTTTCTAGGTCTTCAAATAGTCCCTGGTACATAGAACGCTACTCAGCAGTGTTTCTTGGGCCTAGTTTTGTAGATGCTCCTAAATGATACAATCTCATATTTGTCACTGAAAGGCAATGGAAAGAACACGTTAGGACAACGTATCCTAAAAATGTGCATATAAAGATAGTTAGGTATCCTTGGAAAAAGCATGGGATTAGGAATCAGAAGTCCTGGGGTCTATTTGTTGTCTGCCTTTTAAATACAGAAGATTCTTTGCCAAGATACTTAACCTCTCTCCATGCCAGTTTCTCAAGAAGATCTTGTTTGATAGTCATGTGGTTAGATTGTCTCCTACCCCTCCTTCCCTCATCCCCCAAAGCAATGAACTGCAATGACGGGAATTAGAAAGACCAGAAACGTCAGAAATGAAGATATTCAGAGGGTTTGTGTGGTTGGCCGATGTGTGAGATCAAACGTGTTTTAACACCTCCCCGCCCCATAAATGGCCCAATTCTGGCTCTTCAAACGAGCTGTGCTCACTCATCACTAAAAACATTTAGTCACAGTGGCCAGACTCAGTGACCTCATTCATTCATCCTGCAGCGCCTGCTTGACCTCAGCTCCCTGCTCCTGTCCTCTGGCCCTCAGACCATCTGGCTTCATATACTGGATCATGAGATCGACCTCAGGTCTGCCATGTTTTGGTGACTCATTGGACATTTCCCGGCGTGCTTCTCTGTAGAACACAATAGATCCAAGATGGTGATAAAAATGAGTCTTGACATGTGTGAGTCGATGCCTGGTGTTTAGTCAATTGCAATTAGTAACTGACTAAGTCAGGCAGGGACAGAAGCATAGATTGATTTTATTATAATCTCGAACTGCACGAGAAACCAGCTGACGAACCACGTGGAGGATTTATTCGGCCCCCATTTGGAGAAGCCCACCATGCACTTTCTTCTAGTAGGAAAAACATGAAGAAACCAATCTGTGACCCCCTGCTCCTTGTTTGCTGATAGGTTTTTCATTTAAAAAGCAAATATTTTTTTCACAAAGTTATAAAATGCTTTATTTTCATTAGTTGCTTGTGAACCAGAGTATAGTGCCCATAAAAGAAATATTGAAGTTGTAGATGAGTGAACATTGGTTTGGTGGAAGGCACCTTAATTTTCCTTTAAATTCAAACTTGAAACACAATTTTCTGTTTTTGAGTTTTTGACCTCTATTGCAGACCTGCTCTGCAGGGTGGATGGTATGGGTGTAGATTGGCCCTTTTGACTGGAGATGACAGTTGGCTGGCCTGGAGGCCCCTTGAGTTCTGGAAACCTCAGCCTACAGCTCATGTGTTAACTTAGGTTTATTTGCAAATCATTCTGTACTCCCAAACAACTTTAGATTTGCTGAAAAGCACCACCGGAGTCTGAGTGCAAGTTTGGGTTCACGTTTGTTATATCCCTGCACATGCTACCATTTATGTCTCTAAAGAGCAAAAGCTGACAGGTTCCCAGCCGAATATCTTGAAGAAACACACCCTTGTGTGCCCTCAGCAGTCCTGTGATGGTATTTCTAACACTGGGTGGGATTTGTGATCATTGTCTACTGGTGACTCAGCATTTGAGACCAAATGAGCACCATGAATGTGCTACAGGGTATGGGGACAACCACCAGAGTGGTTCTTGTTACTTATCCTTATGATTCAGCCAAACACAAAAATTGAACCCCCATGGGGGGTGCTGACCGTCACCCCCGCAGCTCAGGACAACTACACAGAATGGAGCGGTCAGGTCATGGTTCACTCCTGAGAAGAGTGTTAACGGCAGAGAGAGACACTAAAAAGTAAAACTGACAGAAACCAGTTAGCACATCCACAAGCAACCATCTTACATTGTTCTGATCGAAAATAATCTTTCCAGCAGTTTGACTCAGGTCGTATTTTAACTGCTCCTCGGTTACAAGTCCTACAGTTTTCCATCCCAAACCCTTGTCTACCTGAATCAATTCTTACTAACTCATTAGATGAATTTTTAAAAGTTTGTTAGATTTTAGCTACACACACTCTCAACTAATGAGTCATGTTACTGTCCACTCATTTAGGCCTCAGGATGCAGTTCACATAATTTTGACAACATCCAAGAGATGGAATGAGAAATAAGCTCATGATGAGATTCTCTTTAGTCTTCCCTCTCCTACCCACCCCGACCCATCTCCCACGTGTATTCTTCATTTTAAATGTGTCTGTGTGACAAAAAAATATTAATAGGACCTTTGAAATGGGATGAATAGGATGCATTTGGAGCACAGGCCCTTTAACCCCTCTTGCCCTTCCAGCTGCCTGTCTCCACTCCACATGTACACTTGTCTACCCATCCTGGACAGCAACCCATCCTCTTGGGAAATCAAGGCCTCTGAGGCTTACCATGTGACTGTGCCCTCAGGTTGTGATCCTTTGGCTTTTTTCTTTTCTGATTGATTGGAAGTCCTTACCCCACTCGTCCCCAGAGCTGTCTCCCTGTCTTTTGCAGATTGCTCTGGGGTGCTTCGGAACCAGGCAACTGTTCTTGGCACCCTTCCTGAGAAGCTCTGTAAGGACAGCACAGTCCAGAGTTAAGCATCCCCAGGAGCTTTAAGACAAAACAGACAGACCTGTATGCTCTGCAAAGTGGTCTGGAAAATCCAGAACACGGCTGGTTAGGGGGGACTTGGCTGTGGGGCTTGTGTGGTGCTTGCCCTCCCCTTACCCAGCTGCCCCTAATACTCGAGGGGCTTGAGATTGCCGATAATGGTTGTGTGAGCCCTTATAACTGAATGGCTTCTCTTCCCAGATCTGATCTCATCAGCAAAATGACCATTTCTAAACCTCTCCTCTACAAATATCTGAACTCAAGTGTCTCTTAACACTGTCTGGGTATTTAATGGAATCTCGGGGTCCAAGCAGTGGCAAGCCAGTTAACTATTAGAACTGTTTAAGTAGTTCAGATTTTGAAATAGAAAATGAGGTGGGCACCCCAAGAGACAGTGTGTTAGCTCCTCGTGGCAGCAGTTAAAGCATAGGCCGGCAAGGACTCTGTGGAGAAGATAGAACTATCTGGTGCTCACAGGTGGCAGGCAGCCTCTGAGACAGCACTACCGACCCCACCTCTTAGAATGCATGTCCTGTGCAATTTGCTCCTCTTAAGTGTGAGATGGACCTGGTGACTTCTAATAAATAGAAAAAATGGGATGTCGCTTCTGATATTAGTTTGCAAAAGAATGTGACTTCTGTTTGGTTCACACTTCCTCCCTTGCCCTCTCCTTTGCTTGCTTGGTGAGGTCCGCTGCCATATTGTGAACTGGTAGATAGAGAGGCTCATGTGGTGAGGAATGGAGTAGGGCCTGTGGCCAACAGCTCAGGAGGAATTGAGGCCCTCGGTCCAACAGCCCAGCAGCCCAGGGGGAACGGACTCCTGCCAACAATGTCTGGAGTGGATGTGGAAGCAGATCCTTCCCCACTCCAGCCTTCAGATGACTGCAGCCCTGGCCAATACTGGGATTACAGCCTGTGAGAGGCAGAGGAGCCAGGTAAACTGCACCTGGATTCCTGACCTACAGAAGCTGTGAGATAATAAAGTCTTCCATTTCAAGCCACTACGTTTTGGAATAATTTGTTGCATAGCAGCAGATAACAACAAATCCAGCATGTTGAACAGCTGACCTCTGATATCCTAGGATTTTATGTTTTCAGGGGTTAAGAAAATGAGATTCAAAGGTATCAACTATATTAATGTCTAAGCTGTTCTTTCTTTTCCTTTCTCCTCTGGTCCTATTAAAACCAATAAATAGTTGTGCTTATCTGTTGGGATCCATTTTTCCTAGTACTCAGACTTGTCAGCTAGCTGAAACCTTATTAGGCTGGCCAGAGAAAGTGAACTAATTTAGGCGAGAGTCTTTGGAAACCCTAGGAAGTCCAGCAGGAAAAAATCCACCATCTGGTTGCTAATGTAGTTTTCTTTGCATGTGAAATAGGAGCCGTTGCAGCTCTAATAAGCAATTCTGAGGTGTCAGTGATTGCTCTGCATCTGGGCACTTCTTTCTAATTTAACCTATTATTTTGACCTTTAGCACCAGGGCCCATCAGCTGAGTGAGTGGTTCCTTAAGTCATCTATTTGAGGAGCTGCCACAATTGCTTTCTGCGTAGATATATTTATGACTTGTTCAATATAATAATTGCTGTGCTGTATTGTGACTTGAGGAAACTCAGACAAGATCTTGCCACTGCAGTTTCGAAGATCTATTCCTCTCCCCGGCCAGCTCAGTTGAGTTAATGTTTTGTATTAAGGTTTCTAGTCTTCATTCCTAGGAACAGAGAAGCAAGTGAGATGCTAAGGCTTGCTGTTGTTGAAAGAAGTAAAAGATGTAGTTTGAAATTTAAGTGATTTAAAGAAAAGACAAATCTCAGCACAGTGAACTAAATTGCCCTTCTTTCTCCACCAGGCACTCCAGCAGACTTCACAACGCTTGAGCAATGGTGTATTTTAAGCCAACAAAATAGTCTCGAAGACAGACCCTAAAGAATTCAATTGTGTGAAAAAATCATCCTGTGCTCTCAGCATATCAAGTCCCTAGAATACATTAGGAACAAGCGCTATTTGTGCTTCTAAATAGTGTTTGATTGCAAGCTGTGACTAGCAATTTAACTTCGGACCTGTTTTTCGCTGGGTGTGGAGGTGGAGAGAACAAGAGAAGTGGAGGGGACTGTCAGGCGAGGGGAGTGCAGCTGTCACCTTTACTGTCTCGTCCCAGTAGCTGGGTGTCAGGGCAATTTCAGCCATGAGTGTGTGCTCAGTGTGGTGGTTCTTATATTCCACTTACATGCACATTTCCATTTGCAAATATTCTCATTAAAAAGTTTATTATATATTTCCTGTAACATACCAAAGAACATAGATCTAAAAATATGGTTGAGGAAATGGAAACCCAGAGGTTAAATCTTTTTTTATTGTAATGTAAAATTGACTATTTAAGCCATCTTAAAGTATGCAATTTTGTAGCATTCGGTACAGTCATAATGTGTGTGTGACCATTACCACCATCTAAATCAGAACTTTTCATCACCCCAAGAGGAAACCCCTAACCCATTAAGCAGGCACTCCCCATTCCTTCTGTCAGCACCTGGAAACCACTAATCTGCTTTCTCTCTTTAGGGATTTGTCTATTTAGTATATATGATATAAATGGAATCATATAACATATGGCCTTTTGTCTCTGCTCCTATCAGTATTTCATTCCCTTTTAATGGCTGAATAATATTCCATTATATGGATATACCACATTTTATTTATCCATCATCAGTTAATGGACACAGGTTAAATGTTGTAACATCAGCAACATTAACGAAAAGTATTTTAAGTATCTATGACCAATTAATAGATGACCATATTAGTAATACTGATCATTTCAAACTAAACTTAAAAACGGAGTACTTTCTTAGCCATCAGATCACAGGAATAGACTCCTTTTTCTGAAAGCAAAGATTCATGATTTATCTTCTAGAATGTTCAATAGACAGAAAGGTATTTGAAAGAGGTGATTATCCTGAGAAAATATAACTACTGAATGCTATAGGATACTTTTACTGGTCCTAGCATTGGCAGGCTGCAGTTCTAATGGGGGAAAGTTGGTCCCAGTAGCATGATTATAGAGCCTTTTGGGAGGTCCCAGTCCGGGAGCTCTCTTAGGGTGTATGTGGAGCTCTGTTCCTGTGCCATTCTGGCTAGAATTTTGTCAGTGTTTGTGAATGATTCTATTTCAGGCATGCAAATGATCAGCACCCAGTAGAGACATGCCCTGGGTTTGAGGCTTCTGTTACTCCAGTGTTTCACCTTTACTCACAGGATTACTTCAGCACTTGGTACTGCTGAGTTTGGAGAAGGGGATGGAATGCAGGATTGGAGAACCCACAGGTAGAGCACCTGGCCATGGATCTCGGAGAAGTTGGGTGGGTGGACAGAGGGGTCTCTAACCCATAGTCACATGAGGACGAAGGCTGTTCTGCTAGGTCATCAGAAGCCTTGGGTTTAAACCTTGTGATTTGGGAACTTCTGAGGGTAGGTAGGTATCACAGACGAGAAGAATGGAGAAACATTTTGTTCTATAGTTTTCACAGGCCTTGGCCAGTTTTAGTCAACTCGGCCTTGTACTAGTATATTTGGAGACTTACAGTAGAGTCTCTTTTTAGGATCCTGCTAAAACCCTGGCAGTTACATCAGAGGAGGAGAAAATGCCAGCTGCTTGTTAAACTGGGGAAGTGGGAACACAGGTGTTAGTAATTGCATGATTCTTTATACTGTCTACAGTTTTATAAAAAATCCTGTGTATCTTCTGATTTTGTAAGAAATTCTTAAAATGTCCTACACAAGCCAAGCAGTTACAATTAAAATGGATAATAATAGCTTTTCCTTTTAGAAAAACAGCCCATGCCCTTAATTAAATCACTGTGTATTCCGCACAGCATCTGTTTGCATGGTACTTGCTGGAAAGTCTACATGAGGGAGATTGAATAATAATGTCCTGCATCCTCCACCACTGCAGGTCCCAGATGTGGTCTGCCAGCACCACTCCAATTTCTGGTATTGGAGCTTCTCCCTGGCCCCCCGCTGCAGTCATTAGGATAAGATCCCAGGTTGGCTCATGTCTGCAAGTGAACATCCATGTGGGTCAAAGTCGAAGCGATTCACGAACCTGAGCATAATTTATCTACCTATGCAGGATGGCTTTCGAGGGAAGCTGCATTGTCTTTCGAGGAAGGTTATTATCATAGTACCTTGCTCATGATAACACAGCACATCCTGGAGTAAATGCATATATTAAACATGACTATTAGTGTGAAAGGAAACTAACACGGAATCTGGAACATGGCAAGTGCACAATCCACGACTGTTCATTTGGAAAAGATCTATGTCGGAGGCCTAGAATATTTTCCAGGTGGAAATGATATAAATGACTAAGGCATATGCCAGGCTTTTTGGCACGACCTGCCAAACATTTGTATTTTTCTTTGAGACATGACCAGAAAGGTTGGGCTGATTCCACGTGGGTTCTGCACACCTCTCGTCGGGGGAGCTCCTGGACAGAGGCATAGAAGTTGGTGAGACATTTCAGGGAGTTTCTAGAGTCCAGCTCTTCATAGAAAAATCTTAAATCGTTTCCAGCATCTCTGCTGAGTGGGCATCCATCTGTTTGAACATCATCACCAGAGGATCTCACTACTCTTATTTCTGAAAATGAAACACTTGCCTCATTTGTACTTTTTGCACAGGAAGCTCACCAGCTGCCATTATTCCTCATAATTCTCAGAGTAATTGCATGATGGATGGATTGCATTAATTATAAATTGTTGGAGAAAAGTTGCTTATAAGTTTTTTTACCATTTGTTATTACTTTCCTAGGACCACAAACTGTGTGGCTTAAAACAGCAGAAATGTATTGTCTCACAGTTCTAAGGCCGGGAGTTGGCAATGCTATGCTCCCTGCAGGCTCTGGGGAAGGCGTCTTCCTCAGCTTCTGGAAGACCTTGCTGTTCCTTGGCTTACAGATGCAGCACTTCCATCCCTGCCTCCGGAGTCACATGGCTTCTCCTCTGTGTGTTTGTGAGTCCATGTCTCTTCTCGTCTTACAGAGACACCTGTCATTTTGGATTAAAGTCCATGATACCCCAATGGGACCTCATTCTAACCTGATGACATCTGCAGTGGCCCTACTGCTAAAGATGATTACAATCTGAGGTAGTGGGTGTTAGGACTTCAGCATATCTCTGGAAGGAAACAATTCAACCCATCACACCGTTCAATGTTTTTCCATGTTCAAAAATAAACAAACAAATAAAGGGGCTCAGACCCACTGAGTCCCCAGAGAGAAGCGTTAAGAACTGGGGAGCTGTGAAGATGTTACCTGGAGTTCTTATACCCAGTGGTATCACTGAAGGTTTACAGAAAGATACAACATTGCTATTAAATGATTGCTCAGTGCGTGTTATGATTTTATTCCCTATGAGTTATTAGATTTTCTTTTGTTCAATTTGAGTTGCAATGCGGCTGTATTTGTCAACCTTTTCAAACCCATATAATACTTTTTTACCTTATCCTCTGTGTATCCCCACCAGCTAAACCAATTTTATTGAGCTTTGCTTTTGGAGTTTCTGTCAATAGACGTTAGATCAATGCAACATGCTTGCCAGCTACACATGTCTGGTCTCTGTATTCTGAAGCCTTCTTCTGAGGGGGGTGGGCGGACATGCTCCTCCTCTCCCCCTTGAGGTTTGCTGCAGGGATATATGCTGCTGTGGTTGAGAGGGCTGTGAGCACAGAGCTTGTTGAAGGGCTGCTCATGACCCTCTTCTGCACCTCAACGTAACAGTCTATCCTACGTCTGAGGACAGGTGCTCTGCAAGGTTAGTTAAGGTTGCTGCTTTGTAAGAGGTGACTGGGGGTGGGAGAGCGAGAGGGGCAGTTGAGCTGGAGGTGGGGGTGAGGAGCAGGGAAGATTGCCTTCCTCATCAGGATTATTCCTGGAGCTACCTGAGTTGAGAGACATTGAGCACTCCCACATCCCCATCTCCTGGATTATTTGCCAGGCAGTCCTGTGGTAGGATTCTTGGTCTCCAGATGGATTGGAAAGAGATAGTCCAAATGCGGGTGGCAGGGGGACATTGGGAAGTGAGAAGATCTAGAGACAGACATCATTTATTTGATGGTTCACACAGAAGCTTTCCAGTATCACTGGTACAACACCCTCACCTTCCTTGTTTGTGAGATAAACACACCACTTCCAGTTGACTGCAGGCTTATTGGTTACTGTCTACACTACTTACCTACCCTTCTTAACAGGCTAGATGGTTTTCAATAGGTATTAAAGTGGTATCAAATTTTTAAAATAATTTTATGAATTAATGAGTCAAATCTGTGGTTATTGAAATAGTTTCAGCTAACACTGGTGAGATAAAATTTAAAAACAAATGGGTTGTTACTGTTAAAGTTTCACAGTTTTACCACTCCTGGCAACTACCTTCCTTATAGACGGCTCTTTAGCCACTTGCTATTCTCCTTTCAGTGAAGTCAGCCCTTGGCTGTAAGGAGAAGGAACAAGAAGAAATGGGATGAGTGATCAGGAAGGCTGGGAAAGCCGGGGTATACTTTTCTCTTCTTTGGGAATTTCATTTAAATCATGGGAAGAAAGCATTGCCCAAACCCTTAGGTTTCCCTGAAAGAACAAGGGGGTTCACACTAGAACAATTTTCTCTGTGTTAACATACTTTCCAGGCTTAGAAGCAATTCACAGTAGGATGGACTTGGTGGGCAGTTTAGTGCAGCCCCAGCATGGATTCCTGCTCTTTCCATTGCATCGCTTGTGACCACCACTCCCTTTTCTTTTGTGATTAGCAAGATGTAGTGCCCACTGGCACTTCTCATCTACCAGAAGAAAGGACTGTGCTGGATAGAACCGTGAAATCAGGATTTATCTGCCATATTAAAATATAGGAACTGACTTGTCAAATTATCTGACAACTTATGATAGCAAGTTATCATAATGTGGGCTCCACATAAAAACATATATACATATGCAGTGCAAAAGCAGAAATGTTTATGGTAGACTATTTAGAACTTGCAGAAAAGCCCTAAAAGAGACTAAAACTACTTCTAATTCTAACATCTAGAGATAACCATTGGCATTTTGACATATATTATTCAGAAATATACACACTCCCAATTGGAATTGTATTGCTCATACTGTTTTGGGACATTTCCCCCTTAACAATATTGTTAATGTTTTCTTTTTTTTTAAGAACTTGTTTTTATTTTTTTTTAATTTTTATTTTATTTTTTTATATTTTATTGATTTTTCACAGAGAGGAAGGGAGAGAGATAGAGAGTTAGAAACATCGATGAGAGAGAAACATTGATCAGCTGCCTCCTGCACATCTCCTACTGGGGATATGCCCGCAACCAAGGTACATGCCCTTGACCGGAATCGAACCTGGGACCTTTCATTCCACAGGCCGACGCTTTATCCACTGAGCCAAACCGGTTTCGGCTGTTAATGTTTTCTTAAGGTGTTATTTATTCTTCTAAAACTGATTTTAAAATGACTACCTAGTATTTCATTGTATGGCTGTGACATATTTTGTCTAACTAATCTAATTATTGGACATTTAGCTTGTCTCCAGTTTTTTGCCATGATAAGTAATGCCACAATCAGCATCCTTGTGTGAAACTGTTAGTGCACATCCTTATCAGATAATTGCTTTGTTGAGCTCTTGTCCCTATTTTAGCTCTTTTCTCAATACATGTGTATTCACTTAGCAATAGCAATTTTAAGTTGTACTCCTGTATTATATTAGAGGAGATCTTGTTTTCTTTGCTCGCTTCCATGAAGCCAAGTATATTTCCTCTTTTAAAAGCACTTCTTAAATTTAACTAACTAGAATGAACTTAAAATTATTAAATTCAACTACAAAACACACTTGAGCATGGGACTATGTGTTAATCATCTTGGGCTGCCATAACAAAATACCATAGACTGGTGACTTAAACCAGAGATATTTAGTATTTTCTCACAGTCCTGGAGGCTAGAAGTTTAAGGTCAAAGTTCTGGTCAATTCAGATTCTGGTGAGGACTTTCTCCCGGGCTTTCAGACAACTGCCTTCTCGCTGTGTTTTCACATGCCCTTTCCTTGGTTCCTGCACACTCCTGGAGAGAAAGTGAGCTCTTTGGTATCTCTTCTTATAAGGACACTAATCCTTATGGACCAGGGCCCCACCCTTATGACCTCATTTAACCTTAATTACTTCCTTAGAGACTTCCATCTCCAAATACAGCCATACTGGGAGTTAGAGCTTCAGTATAGGAATGAGGAGGGTGAAACATTCAGTTCATAGCATTCTGACCCTGTCTGCCCTAAATCCATATCCTTATCACATGCAAAATACATTCATTTCATCCCAACAGCCCCAAAGTCTTAACTCATTCCAGGATCAACTCTACCACTGCATAATAAGTTGCTGCAAACTTAATGGCTTAACATAGCATGCATTTCTTAGCTCATTACTTCTGCAGGTCAGGAGTCTAGCTTCACTGTGTCCTTGGCTCAGGGCAACCAAAATGTCAGCTAAGTTGAATTGCATTCTTGATCTCAGGATTCTCTTCCAAGCTCATGTGCTTATTGGCTAATTTCAGTTCCTTAATGTTGTAGGACTGAGGTTCCTTGGTGTTTTATGTGGTTTTTTTTGTTTGTTTGTTTTTTGTTTTTTGTTTTTTGCTGGCTGTCAGCAGTGGCCTGTTCTCAGCTCCTCAAGGTTACTCAATGTTCTTTGCCACCTGGTCCTCTCACTTCTTTCACCAGAATATCTCTCTTTAAAGACTTTCACCTGATTATTCTGTACCACAACGATAATCTCCCTTTTGTTTACCTTGAAATAAACTAATTTGTGACCTTCATTGCATCTGCAAGTCAGTTTTCACCCACCCTTAAGGGGAGGAGAGTATACAAGGGCATGAGTACTGAGGTCACCTTAGACTCTAAGTGGTTCTCAACCTTCCTAATGCCGCGACCCTTTAATACAGTTCCTCATGTTGTGGTGACCCCCAACCATAAAATTATTTTCCTTGCTACTTCATAACTGTAATTTTGCTACTGTTATGAATCGTAATGTAAATATCTGATATGCAGGATGTCAGATAAGGGGTCATGACCCACAGGTTGAGAACTGCTGCTTAGAGTATATCTGCCACAACCTATAAAGTTATACCTGATCAATCAATTTTAGATATTACTGAGCTCCTTTCTTGATACATAGTATTTTAGCTCTTATACCTCCCCTCTTCTTCTCTTCTCTCCCCTCTCACTTTAATTACATCACTTTTTAACAAAATTAAAGCCTTGTAGGAAGGCTTTGTTACTATTTTATGTAAATTTGTGGGTGGTGGACATCTGCCATATTTTGTAACTGCAGTCTCCATTGAACACTATTGTGAGGAATTATCTGCCTAATGTTCCCTTTGCATTTCTCCTAGCTTTTAATGTTGCTGTTGAGATGCCTGCTATAGACTAAATTGTCCAGAATTCATATGTGGAAGCGCTACACTCAAACATGCCTGTACTTGGAGACATGGCTCTTAGTTAGACAAGTCCTGAGAGAGAGAGAGAGAGAGAGAGAAATTCTTTTTCTCCACATGCCCAGGAGTGGGGACACAGCAAGAAGGTGGCTGTCTGTAAGCCAGGAAGAGAGCTCTCACAGGAGCCTGGCCATGCTAGCATGCTGATCTTGGACTTTCAGCCTCCAGACTGTGAGAAAATAAGTTTCTATTATTTAAGTCACTCAGTCAGTGGATTTTTTTGTGGCAGCCTGAGCAGACTAACACTGTGCCCAATGCTGCTCTGAGTCCTTTACATGTATCCTAGGTTCCCTCTCTGAAGGTTTAGGTCTGTTCTTTGTTCTAGTGTTATGAAATATGATAATGTATCTTGATATAGGTCATTTTTAAAAATGTTCACTCAACGGACATTTTGAACTTGGAGATTCAGCTTCATTTACTTTAGGTCTAGATTATTTTTCTTGTGTTATTATAATGTTCTCCCAATGTTTCCTTTTTCTGGAACTCTTATTATTTGGTTTTGGACATTTTTTAAAATATATTTTATTGATTTTTCACAGAGAGGAAGTGAGAGGGATAGAGAGTTAGAAACATCGATGAGAGAGAAGCATCAATCAGCTGCCTCCTGCACACCCCCCACTGGGGATGAGCCTGCAACCAAGGTACATTCCCTTGACCGGAATGGAACTTGGGACCCTTCAGTCTGCAGGCTGACACTCTATCCACTGAGCCAAACCAGTTAGGGCAGTGTTAGACATTTTTGTCTAACCCTTTATTATCTTGCCTTTTCTTCCTATTGTTCATCTTTAACATTTTTTAAAAGTCTGCTTTATCTTTCCAATTACTTTATTGAATTTACGTTTGACTCATATTTTTAACTTCCAGGAGCTCTTAAATGCCAATTAGATAATTATTAAACAGAATATTTTTCTTGTTTCATCTTGAAGTTTTCGTCTGCTTTCTGCATTGTGTTTATTTCCTCTGAGGTTTCTTTGTGGGGGGAAGAGTATTTGTTTTCAGTTTTCTCCATTTAGGAGTTTTTCCTCAACAGAGATTGAGAAGATCAGGGTCAGCTTGTTTTCCACACAGAACTCCAGAAAGTTTCCTGCATTTATCTCCTGTCTCACGTGTACCTCCTTCATGCTGAAACTGATGTCTTCAAAACCGGAACTTTCCTGGGTTTCTCACCTGCAAAATAGCTTATTGCTTAGCATGATCATCCCTATCAACATTGTTTGAATCCACCCTCCACTACGAAGTACTCCCCCTTCCTCTGTTTCCTTCTGTCTTTTTGCATGGTTGTTTCTGCAACAGATGTCCTCCAGTCTCAGTAAGCAGACTTGTCTTTCCACATCTTTCTTGTTTGGGGTGGTTTTAGGGATTATTTTCAAGAGAAGGGCCCACAATCATGTCTACTCTGCCATCTTGAATCCAACAACACACAGGACCACTTTAGAATGTCTTTCTACTTCCCTGAGGGAAGGGCAGCCTTCTGAGGCCTTTGTCAAGATAATGGAGTTTAAAGCTTTTAATGGAGAGGGCCTTTGCATGTCACACAGCGGATCAATGGATGTAGAGGAAAACTGGAAAAACTCAATTCCATTGAGGATTTTTCCAAAGTGCAAAAAATGGGCAAATGGTCTATTTGAATTAGGGAATTCCCTGTTTGATAATGCCTGCTGTTTGTAACTAGTTTGTCAAAATTAGATTTCACAGAAACATTATGTTTTTATTACAATGTCAGAAATCTACAGTAAGACATACAAAGTGATTTGAAGCCCTCCGTCGCACTGAATTTTTGTAAGCCATACTTGTTCAGCCTTCAGAAAAACAGAAAACGTGGCCATACTCTCTGGCCAGGATAAAGTAACATGGGAATAACCATGTCAGATTTAAATTGGGGGTGGCAGAAGGCTGCCACTTTTTAAAAAAATAATCAAGGTGAAGTCTAGCATTCCCCAGTGATCAAGGAGAATTATCTGGGGCTTGGCTTTGGGCTTCTCCAGGGTTTGAAATGGTATTCAAGGTTAGTGAAGGAATAATGTTTTTGAAGAGGCTTAGTTGTTTTATGTTTGCTATTTACTGAGCTCAAACGAGTATGGTTCGCATTAGCAGGACTTCTGCAAATTGTGTGGAAGGGATTTAAAACAATTCTCTTGTATGAAAAATGGCTGTGAGAGTCCTGGTTCTTTAGGGTTCCTTGTGGGAGTCCTGGTGTAAAATGATCTTCTACATGCCTGGTTGGAACTGTGAGCCAAGCAACATCTGCATTTTTTAATAAACATTTTCTTATAGAACTGAAATTTTCTTCTTCAGCCTTTTAATAGTGCTAAGTAGACTGATTCATCATCTATACACACTAGTACTTAGAGAAGGATTGTCAACAGATTTAAAATATGTATTTGAGGAGATTCTGTGGTGATTGCTGTGTAACTCTTTTAGAGTTATGGTTCCCCGCTTTCCTTCCAAACATTGTTTTTCGTTACAGGAAAATTCCCAGTAGTTCAGCGAACAGGTGCATCTGGGCAAGACAGCTTTTTCCTAGAGGCAGACCCTCCGGTATGATTTTAAGCACTCAGAAAATGTCCCACCTCTACAAATAGTTCATTGACAATATTACCTCCTGATAAAGATTTTTATTCTACATCTAGAGATAAATTTAGCCTCGGCCCCCTTGGGAAAGGAAACACATTGATATAAATTTCCAAAGGCACAAATGTCCCAGACCTGATGGGGAATCTACTTCTCCGCATGTAAATGACAGAGAGGAGGAGCAGGAGATGTCAATAAAGCAGGAGCAAAGGGCTTGGTTAAAAGGAGGATTTTATAGTGAGAGAAGCAGTATGATTCGAAGACCACAAACTACTTAGCTGTCAGACTCAATTTTTAAAAGCCTGCAGCCAGAAAGGCCGCAGAGACTAAGGAAGGCAAACTTCTCCTACTTGTAAATTGTGCTGAAGGCAAGCTCTGCAGATGAACAAGGAACAGGAAACTTTCCTGTCACACATGGTGAAAATTCAGATGACAGGTAGCAAGCAACCAGTCCCTGGAGTGTGGTTTCTCAGAACATCAGGTGAAATCTGAACTCTGCTGTCCCCTCTGCCTGCCCAGAGCAAGTTCCTCGGCACACTGGGGCCTGAGAATGGGACTCCTCATCTTGACAGTATGGCTCCAATCAGGATTAATTCCTAGAAGTATCTGCTCACACAGAGTTTCTAACACTTAGTTAGGTAATATTTATTGTTTTGAGAGGGTGAAAGGGACAAAAAGTTCTCAGATTCTTGAAAAGTAAGTAAGGATAGCTGTTAAAAAGTATTACTTGAGAAGCAGAACCCCAACTTCTTTGTAATCCAGGAAAAAAGATTCTAGGTCATGACATTCTCCAGCTTCAAGTTTTTCTTTAAGAATTCCCCTTAAAAAAAAAAAGAACTCCCCTTTTTCTACAATGGTAGTTCTTTACATATATGAGACTGATTTTTTTAAAAGTTTTTCCCTGGCAAATGTGTATACATGCACACACACATGTACACTCTTTACTTATAACTTTTAGGGGCCTTTAACATTTTCATATAAAGAACTTGATCTGCCCAGCTGGAGTAGCTCAGTGGTTGGGTGTTGACCCATGAACCAGGAGGTCACAGTTTGATTCCCAATCAGGGCACATGCCTGGATTATTGGCTGGATCCCCAGTAGGGGCATGCAGGAAGAAGCCAATCAATGATTCTCCCTCAGCATTGATGTTTCTATCTCTCCTTTCCTCTCTGAAATTAATTTTAAAAAAATGTTTAAAAAAGAACTTTATCTACAGGACAAATTTCAATTCCATAAACTTTCATCTAGATCTTTCATAATCTAGCCCCAAGGTGCTTCTCCATTAAGGAATTATTCTATGATGCAAGATAGTGCCTGGCGAGCAGGCTGAATTCTAAGCCAGAGTGATGTGTAATAGTCCCCAGACACTATGTACGGGAAGATATCATGAGGTAGTATGTGAAATGCTGAAGTGGGCATTAAGTTCTGTCATTTAACCAGTTTTGTAACTCTTAATTGTGTAATTCGGGGGGGGGAATATCATTTATTCTTTTGGGGCATCAATTTCCTCATCTGCATGACTAAGGATGGTTCAGTGATCTCTCTCATTTCTCTTCCCTTTGAGTTTCTAGACTTTATGATTCCAGGTTATCACCACCTCATATAGGGCAAGACCCACCCCCAGGAATCGTTTATTAGGCTACTTACGATGCGAAGACATTGCAGAGGATTCCACACTGTAGAGTACAGGGCCCCGACAACCTTGTCCAGAGGCAGGTCCAGGATGTTTTGAGTATAAACAACTTCTATGGCAAGTCAGTGTCTATCTCTAATTCTCCCCTCTTCTGGGTCCCTTTCTCTGGTTCTTTGAGTTCTTGGTCAAAGTGTAACCACTGACACCCCAGCATTTGCTTACTCCCTGCTGCATTCACTTCTTCTTTTTGTGTGGGTTCCCTTAACATGTGTTTTTAAATTATAGTTGACATACAATATTATATTAATTTAGGTGTCCAACACAGTGATTAGACATTGATATACCTTATGAAGTAATCACCCTAATAAGTCTAGTCCCCGTCTGACGGCATACATGGTTATTACAATATTGTTGACTATATTCCTTATGCTGTACTTCACATCCCCATGACTATTTTATTAACTGGCAATTTGTACTTCTTGGTCCCTTCACCAGTTTTCCCATCCCTGACCTCCCTGCATTTGCTTCCTTTGAGAAGTAGATTTCCTGCCTCCAATTCACTTATCCACCTGGCCCTTCCAGTCATATCCACTCTTGGCAGAGATGTCTTGCCTGCCTGACTCATCTTGCCTGGCTCCTTTGGCTGCTGGTTCCTCTGGTCACCTTTATCTCAATATGACATATAACTATGGCCCGAGGATGATATGGTCTGAGGATGACCACTTCTCCTTAAGGGCATCTCACTTTCTTCGTCTGCTTGGACTTCCATAACAGAATTCACAGACTGGAGGACTTAACTGACATTTATTTCTCTCAGTTCTGGAAGCGGGAAGTCAGATCAGGGTGCCAGCATGGTCAGGTTCTGGTGAAAGCTCTCCTTCTGGCTTGCAGATGGCCACCTTTTCACTGTGTGTCATGGTGGAGAGGGAGGGGGGAATCTGGTTTCCCCTTTTCTTATAAGAATACCATTCTCATCATGGGGGCCCCACCCTCATGACCTCATCTAGTCCTAATTCTCTCTCAAAGGCTCCATCTCCAAACGCCATCACATTGGGTGTTGAGGGCTTCAACATGTGGATTTGGGAGGGACACAACATTCTCATCTCTGACCATAGACAAAAGGGATAAGAAGTGACTGTCAAAGGGAAAGATAGAGAATTTGGGGCAAGGATAGAAGATGAAGAGAAGTAAGGAGCCTGAGAATCTTTGAATTTTCATTTGTCAACTGTTTCCACTGTTTTTAATTTTAGCTTTAGAGAACATTTCTTGACCTTCACCCAAGCACCCTGATGAACGTATAATTTTCACACTAGAACATCTTCTAAGTTGAGAGGAGAGGGTTTCTGGGGAAATGCGGGGCTTCATTTGGAATCAAATGGAGTGGAGTTGGTGGCAGCAATTGAATTAGAAATTCTTTAATTATCCTCCTCCAGATTCTATAGACCTATCCCTTTAAAGACTCACATACAAATTTCATGCATCCTTTAGCAATGTGGTGGTTGGACACAGAATCTGTCATTGACATGAATGTGATCTCTAAATAATTCCATCCTTGTCCTTAACAGAGCAGAGTGTTTCCATGTGGCTGCCTTTCGGAAGAAGGTCAAGATGAGCAGAGACCACCAAGAACAATTCAAGAAGGATATTAGATTTCGCTGGGGCCAGGAGCTCAGAAGTGAGTTATGAGAGTTTTGTTTACTATATCCTCTGGCTATATTCTTAATTAGGTGGAACTGATAAGCTTGATAAATTCTGAACTATTGCTTTCTGTTTGCCAATAACAAAATATTACTCTGTAGGATGTTAGTTATTTTCCGCATCAAACCCTTTCTATTTTCCTGAAGACATCATTAGTGTCCATTTCAATGGACCTTTTGTTCAGTGGGAGAAGAATGTCCTTTTTACCTTTTTTAATTAAAGCACCTTGCTGACTAATATACAATTTCTTTAAACTTTCCTCTGAATTCCATTCTCCATACTTTCTTCTCTTCAAGGTTCCCAGGTTTTGCTCTCTCAGGTAATGATTAGATCAATCAAGGGACTCAGACACAGTTTATTTTTTTATAATATAGATAACTCTCACTAGCATTTCTTACCTTATATTTTCTGTTTTCTTTCTTTCCTTCTTCTTCCTCCATCTCTCTCTCTCCCAACCTTTATCTCTCTCTCCTTCCTTCCTCCCTCCCTTCCTCCCTTCCCTCCCTTCCTCCCTTCCCTCCCTTCCTCCCTTCCTTCCCTCCCTCCCTCCCTCCCTCCCTCCCTCCCTCCCTCCCTCCCTCCCTTCCTTCCTTCCTTCCTTCCTTCCTTCCTTCCTTCCTTCCTTCCTTCCTTCCTTCCTTCCTTCCTTCCTTCCACT
>NW_005871170.1:1656042-1659131 GCF_000147115.1 Myotis lucifugus | reverse complement strand
CTTTCTTCCACTGTGGACTTAAGCAATCCTACTGTCACAGATCTCATACCTATAACATTATATCCCTGTTTTTAATAGTGAGAAGCTATATGGGAAGTATTTTAAGAGCCTCCAAACTACCAGCAGAAACAGCAAGAACAAAACAAACATAAAAAGAGAATATGTGTTTATGTTTAGGAAGTAATTGCATACATCAGTTTATACATATAATTAAACAAACATGACATATTGAAATATTTTCTTAGTGATGTCCTATAATTATATCTTAATAAAATATTTAGTCATGTTTTAACAGGTCCAAGAATAATTATTTTACTGTTCTTTTTGGAATGTGAACTTAGAAGTCAAAGAGTTCAATTAATTATCTTCATTGAAACAGTTTGAATGAAGAAGGAATTGTTTTTCCAGGATGGTGTGAAGGTTGATTTAAGTCTGGAGTCAATTGCTGCAGGCTAGAAAGGTATCCTTTAGCTAACCCCCTCAATTCAAAAATACTGTATCTAGGAATAATATTCCAAGTAATTACATCTAGCAAATGAACCAGCTCATGGAGAGGTAAAAAGAGGCATCTAGATTTTAGAACTGTACAGCAAATAGGATTGCCAAGAATATGTCTGGGAAGGAATAAGCCAGCAACTATTCAAGGGTGAGGTTCATGCGTTGTAGTAAGTTACTCTCAAAACAGAAGAATGTGAAACAGTAGGATATTTTCTGTGGTATCACCATGTTTTCCTGTGGCTGGACTACTTTGAGAAAAATATATGAGAAGGTTGAGATAGGAAATATAGGGAAAGAAAATAAAACTAAAGGTTAGAAATGACAAATATATGGTTAAATATAAAAGATTATATAAATTTAACTTTAGTTCTTCAAAGCACATTTACAATTGTATAAAGCAATAATTATTCACTGAATTACTGGGTTTATGATATGCATACAGCAGGTCCTCAAATAACATTGTTTCATTCAATGTCATTGTGTTATGACATTGATAAGATACTGTAGGGTATCAGTTAGCCTATGGTAAAATTGGTTTTATTATACATCATTTTGCTTAAAGTCATCGATGACATTAGGTGAGGACTTACTGTACATGTGATATGTGTGGCAACAGTAATATGAAGGAGGAGGAGGAAATGGAGCTATTGATGCAAAATGTTTGTATTTTATCAGAAATAAGTCAGATTCAAACTTAAGTAGATTGTTATTATTTAAGATTCATATTGTAACCCCTAGAGTAGCCATTAAGAAAACAGACTTAAA
Organism: Myotis lucifugus; assembly: GCF_000147115.1. Lineage (NCBI taxonomy): Eukaryota > Metazoa > Chordata > Mammalia > Chiroptera > Vespertilionidae > Myotis > Myotis lucifugus. Next base: position 1,657,868 of record NW_005871170.1, on the reverse strand, counting down.
AAGAGAGATAAGAAATAAAGAGAAATTAAATTAGCACACTACAAAATATATATTTAACACAAAATAAAGTAGTAAAAGAGAAACGGGGAGGGGCGGGTGGGCAAAAAAGAACCAACAAATGGAAAAAATAGGCAGAGATTGCTGGAATGGATAAGAAGCAAGATCTAGTAAAATGCTGTCTGCAACAAATACACTTTAGGGTCTAAGGACAAATAAACTGAATGTGAAAAGATAGAAAAACTATACCATGCAAATAGTAACCATAATAGAGCTTGAGTGGTTATATTAATACTAGAGGCCCAGCGAGCGAAATCGCGCAAGGCCCCAGACCTGCTCCGCTGTGAGACCCATCAATGCACCTCCTGGTGACCTGTCGTTTGGTTGTTATGTCGTTACGGCCACTGGCCTTTTATAATATAGATCAGAATAAATAGACTTTAGTCAAAAAGTATTATTAGACACAGAGAGGGACATTTTACAATGATGAAAGAATCAATACATGAAGATACAACAAGCATACCAGTGCTTCCAAAATATATGAACCAAAATCTGACAGAAGGAAAGGAGAAATGTCAAATTCAACAATATGAGATGGGGATTTCAAAACTTCCCTTTCAATAATTGAGAGAATAACTAAATATAGAATCAGTAAAGATAAGAAGACATGAATGACATTGTAAAACTTTTCTTAAATTGAATAAAATGACATTTATAGAACACTATACCTAACAGTTGCATAATATATATTCTTTTTAAGTACAAAAGGAATAGTTTCCAGGACAGACTGTATGATATGCCATAAGACAAATCTTAATGCATTTAAAAGGATTGAAACCCTTAAACCATAACAGAATCAATGTAGAAATCAACAACAGAAATAAATTTTGGTATTCACCTAATACTTATGAAAAAAACGCACATAAAATACTTATAAAAAACTTAACAAAAGAAGGGCAAAACATTGATAACACTGAAAATTGAAAAACATTGATAACTAAGAAGGTCTAAATAAATAGGGAGATAACCATGTTTATGAATTGGAACATTTATTGTTGTTAACTTGATAATTCTCCCCAAATTCATCCATAGACTCAACATTATTGATGTTGAAATATCAGCAGGCTTTTTTTTTTTTTTAGAGGAATTGGAAAATGGATCCTAAATGTATATGAAAATGCAAAGGACCTAGAATAGCCAAAACAATTTTGAAAAAGAACTAATTTGGACAACTTACCCTACCAACTTCAAAATTCAAAATAAATGTATATCAACTAAGACTATAGTATTAGCATAGGAAAAACATATAGATCAATGGAACACAATTTACCATGCAGAAATAAACCCTTACATTTATGGTTTACTGATTTTTGGCGAGAGTACAAAGGCAGGTTAGTGGGAGAAAGGACAGTCTTCCCAACAAATGGTGTTGGAACAATAGGCATTTTTTTCCATAGGGAAAAAATAAACAGTCACCAAAATTATACACCATACACAAAATGAACTTAAAATAGATCATAGATTCAGATGTAAAACTTAAAGCTCTAAAACTTCTAGAAGAAAACATAAGAGAAAACCTTTGCTACCTTGAGTTAGCCAATGGTTTCTTAATAGACACCAAAGTTACCTTTCATTAAAAAAAATCGATAAATTGAACTCCATCAAATTTAAAAACCTTTGCTCTTCAAAAGATACATTAAGAAAATAAAAAGACAAGCCACAGATTAAGACAAATGATTTGCAAATCTGATAAAGGAATTGTACACAGAAAATACACACACACAGAGAAATATATATATATATATATATATATATATATATATACACAT